>NW_024056369.1:0-160192 GCF_013401445.1 Tripterygium wilfordii | reverse complement strand
TTGCACGAAACATGGAAACTTGCGCATGCATAGAATTGATCATTCCTAAGGCATCATTCAATAGACCGTTATACTCTTTTTAGTGTTCTTGGAAGTCTTAACTTGCTAGTTTAGCTTTTGGACAACGTTTCGTTAGGTAAAGAAGCCAATAGACCAAGTTAAGTTCAAAATGGCACGAAAATGAAAAACTTGCGCATGCATAAATTGAGCATTCCCTAAGGCATCAAAAATAGACCGTTATAACTCTTTTTAGTGTTCTGTGAAAGTCTTAACTTGCTAGTTTAGCTTTTGGACAACGTTTCGTTAGGTAATGAAGCCAATAGACCAAGTTAAGTTCAAAATTGCACGAAACATGGAAAACTTGTCTATGCATAGAATTGAGCAGTCCTAAGGCATCAAAATAGACCGTTATACTCTATTTAGTGTTCTTAGAAGTCTTAACTTGCTAGTTTAAGCTTTGGACAACGTTCGTTAGGTAAAGAAGCCAATAGACCAAGTTAAGTTCAAATTGCACGAAACATGGAAAACTTGCGCATGCATAGAATTGAGCATTCCTAAGGCGTCAAAATAGACCGTTATAACTCTTTTTAGTGTTCTGGAAGTCTTAACTTGCTAGTTGAGCTTTGGACAACGTTTCGTTAGGTAAAGAAGCCAATAGACCAAGTTAAGTTCAAAATTGCACGAAACATGGAAAACTTGCGCATGCATAGAATTGGGCATTCCTAAGACATCAAAGTAGACCGTTAGACTCTATTTGGTGTTCTTAGAAGTCTTAACTTGCTAGTTTAGCTTTTGGACATCGTTTCGTTAGGTAAAGAACCCAATAGACCAAGTTAAGTTCACAATTGCACGAAATGTGAAAAACTTGTCTATGCATGGAATTGAGCATTCCTAAGGCATCAAAGTGGACCGTTATACTCTATTTAGTGTTCTTAGAAGTCTTAACTTGCTAGCTTTTGGACAATGTTTCGTTAGGTAAACAAGCCAATAGACCAAGTTATGTTCACAATGGCATGAAACTTGACAAACTTACCACACATAGAATTGAGCATTCCTAAGGCATCAAAATAGACCGTTATACTCTTTTTAGTGTTCTTGGAAGTCTTAACTTGCTAGTTTAGCTTTTGGACAACGTTTCGTTAGGTAAAGAAGCCAATAGACCAAGTTAAGTTCAAAATTGCACGAAAAATGAAAAACTTGCGCATGCATAGAATTGAGCATTCCTAAGGCATCAAAATAGACCGTTATACTCTTTTTAGTGTTCTTGGAAGTCTTAATTTGCTAGTTTAGCTTTTGGACAACGTTTCGTTAGGTAAAGAAGCCAATAGACCAAGTTAAGTTGAAAATTGCACGAAACATGGAAAACTTACACATGCGTAGAATTGAGCATTCCTAAGGCATCAAAATAGACCGTTATACTCTTTTTAGTGTTCTTGGAAGTCTTAACTTGCTAGTTTAGCTTTTGGACAACGTTTCGTTATGTAAAGAAACCAGTAGACCAAGTTAAGTTCAAAATTGCACGAAACATTGAAAAACTTGCCCATGCATAGAATTGAGCATTCCTAAGGCATCAAAATAGACCGTTATACTCTTTTTAGTGTTCTTGGAAGTCTTAACTTGCTAGTTTAGCTTTTTGACAAAGTTTCGTTAGGTAAAGAAGCCAATAGACCAAGTTAAGTTCAAAATTGCACCAAACGTGAAAAACTTGTCTATGCATAGAATTGAGCATTCCTAAGGCATCAAAATGGACCGTTATACTCTATTTAGTGTTCTTAGAAGTCTTAACTTGCTAGTTTAGCTTTGGGACAACGTTTCGTTAGGTAAAGAAGCCAATAGACCAAGTTAAGTTCAAAATTGCACGAAACATGGAAAACTTGCGCATGCATAGAATTGAGCATTCCTAAGGCATCAAAATAGACCGTTATACTCTTTTTAGTGTTCTTGGAAGTCTTAACTTGCTAGTTTAGCTTTTGGACAACTTTTCGTTAGGTAAAGAAGCCAATAGACCAAGTTAAGTTCAAAATTGCACGAAACATGGAAAACTTGCGCATGCATAGAATTGAGCAGTCCTAAGGCATCAAAATAGACCGTTATACGCTTTTTTGTGTTCTTCGAAGTCTTAACTTGCTAGTTTAGCTTTTGGACAACGTTTCGTTAGGTAAAGAAGCCAATAGACCAAGTTAAGTTCAAAATCGCACGAAACGTGAAAAACTTGTCTATGCATAGAATTGAGCATTCCTAAGGCATCAAAATAAACCGTTATACTCTATTTATTGTTCTTAGAAGTCTTAACTTGCTAGTTTAGCTTTTGGACAACGTTTCGTTAGGTAAAGAAGCCAATAGACCAAGTGAAGTTCAAATTGGCACGAAACTTGAAAAACTTGTCTATGCATTGAATTGAGCATTTCTAAGGCATCAAAATGGACCGTTATACTCTATTTAGTGTTCTTAGAATTCTTAACTTGCTAGTTTAGCTTTGGGACAACGTTTCGTTGGGTAAAGAAGCCAATAGACCAAGTTAAGTTCAAAATTGCACGAAACATGGAAAACTTGCGCATGCATAGAATTGAGCATTCCTAAGGCATCAAAATAGACCGTTATACTCTTTCTAGTGTTCTTGGAATTCTTAACTTGCTAGTTTAGCTTTTGGACAACTTTTCGTTAGGGAAAGAAGCCAATAGACCAATTTAAGTTCAAAATTGCACGAAACATGGAAAACTTGCGCATGCATAGAATTGAGCAGTCCTAAGGCATCAAAATAGACCGTTATACTCTTTTTAGTGTTCTTGGAAGTCTTAACTTGCTAGTTTAGCTTTTGGACAACGTTTCGTTAGGTAAAGAAGCCAATAGACCAAGTTAAGTTCAAAATTGCACGAAACGTGAAAAACTTGTCTATGCATAGAATTGAGCATTCCTAAGGCATCAAAATGGACCGTTATACTCTATTTAGTGTTCTTAGAAGTCTTAACTTGCTAGTTTAGCTTTTGGACAACGTTTCGTTAGGTAAAGAAGCCAATAGACCAAGTTAAGTTCAAAATGGCACGAAACATGAAAAACTTGTCTATGCATAGAATTGAGCATTTCTAAGGCATCAAAATGGACCCTTATACTCTATTTAGTGTTCTTAGAAGTCTTAACTTGCTAGTTTAGCTTTTGGACAACGTTTCGTTAGGTAAAGAAGCCACTAGACCAAGTTAAGTTCAAAATTGCACGAAACATGGAAAACTTGCGCATGCATAGAATTGAGCATTCCTAAGGCGTCAAAATAGACCGTTATACTCTTTTTAGTGTTCTTGGAAGTCTTAACTTGCTAGTTGAGCTTTTGGACAACGTTTCGTTAGGTAAAGAAGCCAATAGACCAAGTTAAGTTCAAAATTGCACGAAACATGGAAAACTTGCGCATGCATAGAATTGGGCATTCCTAAGGCATCAAAGTAGACCGTTAGACTCTATTTGGTGTTCTTAGAAGTCTTAACTTGCTAGTTTAGCTTTTGGACATCGTTTCGTTAGGTAAAGATGCCAATAGACCAAGTTAAGTTCAAAATGGCACGAAACGTGAAAAACTTGTCTATGTATAGAATTGAGCATTCCTAAGGCATCAAAATGGACCGTTATACTCTATTTAGTGTTCTTAGAAGCCTTAACTTGCTAGTTAGGTTTTGGACATCGTTTCGTTAGGTAAAGAAGCCAATAGAACAAGTTAAGTTCAAAATTGCACGAAACGTGAAAAACTTGTCTATGCATAGAATTGAGCATTCCTAAGGCATCAAAATAAACCGTTATACTCTATTTATTGTTCTTAGAAGTCTTAACTTGCTAGTTTAGCTTTTGGACAACGTTTCGTTAGGTAAAGAAGCCAATAGACCAAGTGAAGTTCAAATTGACACGAAACTTGAAAAACTTGTCTATGCATAGAATTGAGCATTTCTAAGGCATCAAAATGGACCGTTATACTCTATTTAGTGTTCTTAGAAGTCTTAACTTGCTAGTTTAGCTTTTGGACAACGTTTCGTTAGGTAAAGAAGCCACTAGACCAAGTTAAGTTCAAAATTGCACGAAACATGGAAAACTTGCGCATGCATAGAATTGAGCATTCCTAAGGCGTCAAAATAGACCGTTATACTCTTTTTAGTGTTCTTGGAAGTCTTAACTTGCTAGTTGAGCTTTTGGACAACGTTTCGTTAGGTAAAGAAGCCAATAGACCAAGTTAAGTTCAAAATTGCACGAAACATGGAAAACTTGCGCATGCATAGAATTGGGCATTCCTAAGGCATCAAAGTAGACCGTTAGACTCTATTTGGTGTTCTTAGAAGTCTTAACTTGCTAGTTTAGCTTTTGGACATCGTTTCGTTAGGTAAAGATGCCAATAGACCAAGTTAAGTTCAAAATGGCACGAAACGTGAAAAACTTGTCTATGTATAGAATTGAGCATTCCTAAGGCATCAAAATGGACCGTTATACTCTATTTAGTGTTCTTAGAAGCCTTAACTTGCTAGTTAGGTTTTGGACATCGTTTCGTTAGGTAAAGAAGCCAATAGACCAAGTTAAGTTCAAAATTGCACGAAACGTGAAAAACTTGTCTATGCATAGAATTGAGCATTTCTAAGGCATCAAAATGGACCGTTATACTCTATTTAGTGTTCTTAGAAGTCTTAACTTGCTAGTTTAGCTTTTGGACAACGTTTCGTTAGGTAAAGAAGCCAATAGACCAAGTTAAGTTCAAAATGGCACGAAACATGAAAAACTTGTCTATGCATAGAATTGAGCATTTCTAAGGCATCAAAATGGACCCTTATACTCTATTTAGTGTTCTTAGAAGTCTTAACTTGCTAGTTTAGCTTTTGGACAACGTTTCGTTAGGTAAAGAAGCCACTAGACCAAGTTAAGTTCAAAATTGCACGAAACATGGAAAACTTGCGCATGCATAGAATTGAGCATTCCTAAGGCGTCAAAATAGACCGTTATACTCTTTTTAGTGTTCTTGGAAGTCTTAACTTGCTAGTTGAGCTTTTGGACAACGTTTCGTTAGGTAAAGAAGCCAATAGACCAAGTTAAGTTCAAAATTGCACGAAACATGGAAAACTTGCGCATGCATAGAATTGGGCATTCCTAAGGCATCAAAGTAGACCGTTAGACTCTATTTGGTGTTCTTAGAAGTCTTAACTTGCTAGTTTAGCTTTTGGACATCGTTTCGTTAGGTAAAGATGCCAATAGACCAAGTTAAGTTCAAAATGGCACGAAACGTGAAAAACTTGTCTATGTATAGAATTGAGCATTCCTAAGGCATCAAAATGGACCGTTATACTCTATTTAGTGTTCTTAGAAGCCTTAACTTGCTAGTTAGGTTTTGGACATCGTTTCGTTAGGTAAAGAAGCCAATAGACCAAGTTAAGTTCAAAATTGCACGAAACGTGAAAAACTTGTCTATGCATAGAATTGAGCATTCCTAAGGCATCAAAATAAACCGTTATACTCTATTTATTGTTCTTAGAAGTCTTAACTTGCTAGTTTAGCTTTTGGACAACGTTTCGTTAGGTAAAGAAGCCAATAGACCAAGTGAAGTTCAAATTGACACGAAACTTGAAAAACTTGTCTATGCATAGAATTGAGCATTTCTAAGGCATCAAAATGGACCGTTATACTCTATTTAGTGTTCTTAGAAGTCTTAACTTGCTAGTTTAGCTTTTGGACAACGTTTCGTTAGGTAAAGAAGCCACTAGACCAAGTTAAGTTCAAAATTGCACGAAACATGGAAAACTTGCGCATGCATAGAATTGAGCATTCCTAAGGCGTCAAAATAGACCGTTATACTCTTTTTAGTGTTCTTGGAAGTCTTAACTTGCTAGTTGAGCTTTTGGACAACGTTTCGTTAGGTAAAGAAGCCAATAGACCAAGTTAAGTTCAAAATTGCACGAAACATGGAAAACTTGCGCATGCATAGAATTGGGCATTCCTAAGGCATCAAAGTAGACCGTTAGACTCTATTTGGTGTTCTTAGAAGTCTTAACTTGCTAGTTTAGCTTTTGGACATCGTTTCGTTAGGTAAAGATGCCAATAGACCAAGTTAAGTTCAAAATGGCACGAAACGTGAAAAACTTGTCTATGTATAGAATTGAGCATTCCTAAGGCATCAAAATGGACCGTTATACTCTATTTAGTGTTCTTAGAAGCCTTAACTTGCTAGTTAGGTTTTGGACATCGTTTCGTTAGGTAAAGAAGCCAATAGACCAAGTTAAGTTCAAAATTGCACGAAACGTGAAAAACTTGTCTATGCATAGAATTGAGCATTCCTAAGGCATCAAAATAAACCGTTATACTCTATTTATTGTTCTTAGAAGTCTTAACTTGCTAGTTTAGCTTTTGGACAACGTTTCGTTAGGTAAAGAAGCCAATAGACCAAGTGAAGTTCAAATTGACACGAAACTTGAAAAACTTGTCTATGCATAGAATTGAGCATTTCTAAGGCATCAAAATGGACCGTTATACTCTATTTAGTGTTCTTAGAAGTCTTAACTTGCTAGTTTAGCTTTGGGACAACGTTTCGTTAGGTAAAGAAGCCAATAGACCAAGTTAAGTTCAAAATTGCACGAAACATGGAAAACTTGCGCATGCATAGAATTGAGCATTCCTAAGGCGTCAAAATAGACCGTTATACTCTTTTTAGTGTTCAACTTGCTAGTTTAGCTTTTGGACAACGTTTCGTTAGGTAAAGAAGCCAATAGACCAAGTTAAGTTTAAAATTGCACGAAACGTGAAAAACTTGTCTATGCATAGAATTGAGCATTCCTAAGGCATCAAAATAGACCGTTATACTCTATTTAGTGTTCTTAGAAGTCTTAACTTGCTAGTTTAGCTTTTGGACAACGTTTCGTTAGGTAAAGAAGCCAATAGACCAAGTTAAGTTCAAAATGGCACGAAACATGAAAAACTTGTCTATGCATAGAATTGAGCATTTCTAAGGCATCAAAATGGACCGTTATACTCTATTTAGTGTTCTTAGAAGTCTTAACTTGCTAGTTTAGCTTTTGGACAACGTTTCGTTAGGTAAAGAAGCCACTAGACCAAGTTAAGTTCAAAATTGCACGAAACATGGAAAACTTGCGCATGCATAGAATTGAGCATTCCTAAGGCGTCAAAATAGACCGTTATACTCTTTTTAGTGTTCTTGGAAGTCTTAACTTGCTAGTTGAGCTTTTGGACAACGTTTCGTTAGGTAAAGAAGCCAATAGACCAAGTTAAGTTCAAAATTGCACGAAACATGGAAAACTTGCGCATGCATAGAATTGGGCATTCCTAAGGCATCAAAGTAGACCGTTAGACTCTATTTGGTGTTCTTAGAAGTCTTAACTTGCTAGTTTAGCTTTTGGACATCGTTTCGTTAGGTAAAGATGCCAATAGACCAAGTTAAGTTCAAAATGGCACGAAACGTGAAAAACTTGTCTATGTATAGAATTGAGCATTCCTAAGGCATCAAAATGGACCGTTATACTCTATTTAGTGTTCTTAGAAGCCTTAACTTGCTAGTTAGGTTTTGGACATCGTTTCGTTAGGTAAAGAAGCCAATAGACCAAGTTAAGTTCACAATTGCACGAAATGTGAAAAACTTGTCTATGCATGGAATTGAGCATTCCTAAGGCATCGAAGTGGACCGTTATACTCTATTTAGTGTTCTTAGAAGTCTTAACTTGCTAGCTTTTGGACAATGTTTCGTTAGGTAAAGAAGCCAATAGACCAAGTTAAGTTCGAAATTGCCCGAAACGTGAAAAACTTGTCTATGCATAGAATTGAGCATTCCTAAGGCATGAAAATGGACCATTATACTCTATTTAGTGTTCTTAGAAGTCTTAACGTGCTAGTTTAGCTTTTGGACAACGTTTCGTTCGGTAAAGAAGCCAACAGACCAAGTTAAGTTCAAAATGGCACGAAATATAAAAAAAACTTGTCTAAGCATAGAATTGAGCATTTGTAAGGCATCAAAATGGAAAGTTATACTCTATTTAGTGTTCTCAGAAGTCTTAACTTGCTAGTTTAGCTTTTGGACATCATTTCGTTAGGTAAAGAAGCCAATAGACAAAGTTAAGTTCAAAATGGCACGAAACATGGAAAACTTGCGCATGCATAGAATTCAGCAGTCCAAAGGCATCAAAATAGACCGTTATACTCTTTTTAGTGTTCTTGGAAGTCTTAACTTGCTAGTTTAGCTTTTGGACAACGTTTCGTTAGGTAAAGAAGCCAATAGACCAAGTTAAGTTCAAAATTGCACGAAACGTGAAAAACTTGTCTATGCATAGAATTGAGCATTCCTAAGGCATCAAAATGGACCGTTATACTCTATTTAGTGTTCTTAGAAGTCTTAGCTTGCTATTTTAGCTTTTGGACAACGTTTCGTTAGGTAAAGAAGCCAATAGACCAAGTTAAGTTCAAAATGGCACGAAACATGAAAAACTTGTCTATGCATAGAATTGAGCATTTCTAAGGCATCAAAATGGACCGTTATACTCTATTTAGTGTTCTCAGAATTCTTAACTTGCTAGTTTAGCTTTTGGACATCGTTTCGTTAGGTAAAGAAGCCAATAGACCAAGTTAAGTTCAAAATGGCACGAAACATGGAAAACTTGCGCATGCATGGAATTGAGCATTCCTAAGGCATCAAAATAGACCGTTGTACTCTTTTTAGTGTTCTTGGGAGTCTTAACCTGCTAGTTTAGCTTTTGGACAACGTTTCGTTTGGTAAAGAAGCCAATAGACCAAGTTAAGTTCAAAATTGCACGAAACATGGAAAACTTGCGCATGCATAGAATTGAGCATTCCTAAGGCATCAAAATAGACCGTTATACTCTATTTAGTGTTCTTAGAAGTCTTAAGTTGCTAGTTTAGCTTTTGGACATCGTTTCGTTAGGTAAAGAAGCCAATAGATCAAGTTAAGTTCAAAATGGCACGAAACGTGAAAAACTTGTCCATGCATAGAATTGAGCATTCCTAAGGCATCAAAATGGACCGTTATGCTCTATTTAGTGTTCTTAGAAGTCTTAACTTGCTAGTTTAGCTTTTGGACAATGTTTCGTTAGGTAAAGAAGCCAATAGACCAAGTTAAGCTCAAAATTGCACGAAACATGGAAAACTTGCGTATGCATAGAATTGAGCATTCCTAAGGCATCAAAATAGACCGTTATACTCTTTTTAGTGTTCTTGGAAGTCTTAACTTGCTATTTTAGCTTTTGGACAACGTTTCGTTAGGTAAAGAAGCCAATAGACCAAGTTAAGTTTAAAATGGCACGAAACGTGAAAAACTTTTCCATGCATAGAATTGAGCATTCCTAAGGCATCAAAATGGACCGTTATGCTCTATTTAGTGTTCCTAGAAGTCTTCACTTGCTAGTTTAGCTTTTGGACAACGTTTCGTTAGGTAAACAAGCCAATAGACCAAGTTAGGTTCAAAATTGCACGAAACGTGAAAAACTTGTCTATGCATAGAATTGAGCATTCCTAAGGCATCAAAGTGGACCGTTATACTCTATTTAGTGTTCTTAGAAGTCTTAACTTGCTAGTTCAGCTTTTGGACAATGTTTCGTTAGGTAAAGAAGCCAATAGACCAAGTTAAGTTCAAAATGGCACGAAACATGGAAAACTTGCGCATGCATAGAATTGAGCATTCCCAAGGCATCAAAATAGACCGTTATACCCTTTTTAGTGTTCTTGGAAGTCTTAACTTGGTAGTTTAGCTTTTGGACAACGTTTCGTTAGGTAAAGAACCAATAGACCAAGTTAAATTCAAAATTGCACGAAACGTGAAAAACTTGTCTATACATAGAATTGAGCATTCCTAAGGCATGAAAATGGACCGTTATACTCTATTTAGTGTTCTTAGAAGTCTTAACTTCCTAGTTTAGATTTTGGACAACGTTTCGTTAGGTAAAGAAGCCAATAGACCAAGTTAAGTTCAAAATAGCACGAAAAATGAAAAACTTGCGCATGCATAGAATTGAGCATTCCTAAGGCATCAAAATAGACCGTTATACTCTTTTTAGTGTTCTTGGAAGTCTTAATTTGCTAGTTTCGCTTTTGGACAACGTTTCGTTAGGTAAAGAAGCCAATAGACCAAGTTAAGTTCAAAATTACACGAAACATGGAAAACTTGCACATGCGTAGAATTGAGCATTCCTAAGGCTTCAAAATAGACCGTTATACTCTATTTAGTGTTCTTAGAAGTCTTAACTTGCTAGTTTAGCTTTTGGACAACGTTTCGTTAGGTAAAGAAGCCAATAGACCAAGTTAAGTTCAAAATTGCACGAAACATGGAAAACTAGCGCATGCATAGAATTGAGCATTCCTAAGGCATCAAAATAGACCGTTATACTCTTTTGAGTGTTCTTGGAAGTCTTAACTTGCTAGTTTAGCTTTTGGACAACGTTTCGTTAGGTAAAGAAGCCAATAGACCAAGTTAAGTTCAAAATTGCAGGAAACATGGAAAACTTGCGCATGGATAGAATTGAGCATTCCTAAGGCATCAAAATAGACGTTATACTATTTTTAGTGTTCTTGGAAGTCTTAACTTGCTAGTTTAGCTTTTGGACAACGTTTCGTTAGGTAAAGAAGCCAATAGACCAAGTTAAGTTCAAAATTGCACGAAACATGGAAAACTTGCGCATGCATAGCATTGAGCATTCCTAAGGCATCAAAATGGACCGTTATACTATTTTTAGTGTTCTTGGAAGTCTTAACTTGCTAGTTTAGCTTTTGGACAACGTTTCGTTAGGTAAAGAAGCCAATAGACCAAGTTAAGTTCAAAATTGCACGAAACATGGAAAACTTGCGCATGCATAGAATTGAGCATTCCTAAGGCATCAAAATAGACCGTTATACTCTTTTTAGTGTTCTTGGAAGTCTTAACTTGCTAGTTTAGCTTTTGGACAACGTTTCCTTAGGTAAAAAAGCCAATAGACCAAGTTAAGTTCAAAATTGCACGAAACATGGAAAACTTGCGCATGCGTAGAATTGAGCATTCCTAAGGCATCAAAATAGACCGTTATACTATTTTTAGTGTTCTTGGAAGTCTTAACTTGCTAGTTTAGCTTTTGGACAACGTTTCGTTAGGTAAAGAAGCCAATAGACCAAGTTAAGTTCAAAATTGCACGAAACATGGAAAACTTGCGCATGCATAGAATTGAGCATTCCTAAGGCATCAAAATGGACCGTTATACTATTTTTAGTGTTCTTGGAAGTCTTAACTTGCTAGTTTAGCTTTTGGACAACGTTTCGTTAGGTAAAGAAGCCAATAGACCAAGTTAAGTTCAAAATTGCACGAAACGTGAAAAACTTGTCTATGCGTAGAATTGAGCATTCCTAAGGCATCAAAATGGACGTTATACTCTATTTAGTGTTCTTAGAAGTCTTAACTTGCTAGTTTAGCTTTTGGACAACGTTTCGTTAGGCAAAGAAGCTAATAGACCAAGTTAAGTTCAAAATTGCACGAAACATGGAAAACTAGCGCATGCATAGAATTGAGCATTCCTAAGGCATCAAAATACACCGTTATACTCTTTTGAGTGTTCTTGGAAGTCTTAGCTTGCTAGTTTAGCTTTTGGACAACGTTTCGTTAGGTAAAGAAGCCAATAGACCAAGTTAAGTTCAAAATTGCGTGAAACATGGAAAACTTGCGCATGCATAGAATTGAGCATTCCTAAGGCATCAAAATAGACCGTTATACTCTTTTTAGTGTTCTTGGAAGTCTTAACTTGCTAGTTTAGCTTTTGGACAACGTTTCGTTAGGTAAAGAAGCCAATAGACCAAGTTAAGTTCAAAATTGCACGAAACGTGAAAAACTTGTCTATGCGTAGAATTGAGCATTCCTAAGGCATCAAAATGGACGTTATACTCTATTTAGTGTTCTTAGAAGTCTTAACTTGCTAGTTTAGCTTTTGGACAACGTTTCGTTAGGTAAAGAAGCCAATAGACCAAGTTAAGTTCAAAATTGCACGAAACATGGAAAACTAGCGCATGCATAGAATTGAGCATTCCTAAGGCATCAAAATAGACCGTTATACTCTTTTGAGTGTTCTCGGAAGTCTTAACTTGCTAGTTTAGCTTTTGGACAACGTTTCGTTAGGTAAAGAAGCCAATAGACCAAGTTAAGTTCAAAATTGCACGAAACATGGAAAACTAGCGCATGCATATAATTGAGCATTCCTAAGGCATCAAAATACACCATTATACTCTTTTGAGTGTTCTTGGAAGTCTTAACTTGCTAGTTTAGCTTTTGGACAACGTTTCGTTAGGTAAAGAAGCCAATAGACCAAGTTAAGTTCAAAATTGCATGAAACATGGAAAACTTGCGCATGCATAGAATTGAGCATTCCTAAGGCATCAAAATAGACCGTTGTACTCTTTTTAGTGTTCTTGGAAGTCTTAACTTGCTAGTTTAGCTTTTGGACAACGTTTCGTTAGGTAAAGAAGCCAATAGACCAAGTTATGTTCAAAATTGCACGAAACGTGAAAAACTTGTCTATGCATAGAATTGAGCATTCCTAAGGCATCAAAATGGACCGTTATACTCTATTTAGTGTTCTTAGAAGTCTTAACTTGCTAGTTTAGCTTTTGGACAACGTTTCGTTAGGTAAAGAAGCCAATAGACCAAGTTAAGTTCAAAATTGCACGAAACATGGAAAACTTGCGCATGCATAGAATTGAGCATTCCTAAGGCATCAAAATGGACCGTTATACTATTTTTAGTGTTCTTGGAAGTCTTAACTTGCTAGTTTAGCTTTTGGACAACGTTTCGTTAGGTAAAGAAGCCAATAGACCAAGTTAAGTTCAAAATTGCACGAAACATGGAAAACTTGCGCATGCATAGAATTGAGCATTCCTAAGGCATCAAAATAGACCGTTATACTCTTTTTAGTGTTCTTGGAAGTCTTAACTGTTGAATATATGTTTGAGTGATTACAACGGCATGTTTTGATTGAACTTTGATCTATTGATTGTATTGAGAAGCCTAGGTGCATATGCCTACTTGATTAGTTTAGGAATTCAAGACTTATATTAAACTAGTTCAATTGTGCTTATTTGATGATTTGATTATTGAACTAACGTGGACTAATTGCAAGAAATCCTAAAAGGGTTTACATAGCATGTCTTGAGTATGATTTGTGTGTAGGGTGACCAAAACGTAAATTGGTCCTAATGTCATCCTTGACCAACATTAGTGAAGGCTTAATCAGTGTCAAACATGATTAAGAAAGTCAATTTCGTGGTCAACAAAAGTCAAGTTTTGCCA
Source organism: Tripterygium wilfordii (assembly GCF_013401445.1). Lineage (NCBI taxonomy): Eukaryota > Viridiplantae > Streptophyta > Magnoliopsida > Celastrales > Celastraceae > Tripterygium > Tripterygium wilfordii. Next base: position 146,919 of record NW_024056369.1, on the reverse strand, counting down.
AAGATGTTTTGGAGCTCAATTGAGATCAATTGAAGTAAAATTAACTTTCTAGTCAAAGTCAGAATCGATGGACGTGACGTGGCAGATGACATGGCATTGTTGACATGGAATTAATGACATGGCATTGATGACATGGCAAAGAAGACAAGTTAACCATAGTTACATCTTAACTAGAAGACTTGGAGCCAAAAAGAGAAGAGAAGGAAAAGCTAATTTGAAAGGAGGAGACAAGAGGTACAACAAGTCTTATGACAAGTTTTTCTCTTCACATGTGTGGGAAGCTTTATTTCAAAACCATTTCTCTTTCCCACCAAGACACTCCACATCCAATGGATCATATTCTCTCTACATCAAAATCACATTTTAATCCAATGGCCAAAGATTCAAGCTTTATTCTTATCTCTCCTACTTTACATCCTATGGCCAAAATTGAATCTTCATTTGATCCAAAGGCCATCATTTATTCCACCTAAGAGACAAACTTTTCTCAAGTCAATTGTTGTATCTTTCAAGATGCCTCTAAAGTCTATATCCATTCAAAAGCCATGATTTACTTCACCTAAAAGACAAACTTTTCTCAAGTCAATTGTTGTATCTTTCAAGGTGGCCTCCAAAGTCTATATCCATCCAAAAGCCATTATTTCTTCCTACCAAAAAAGACTTGTTGTAATCATTTTCACACTTCTCTAAGCCTTCTAACGTCTATAATGATCCAAGGGTCCATATCTTTCATATCAATCCAATGGCCCTCATTTCATGAGCTTACACTCCACAATTTTCTATATAAACTAACTCTTTGTCTATGGTGCATATACTTGGCCGAAAATTACACTCTCTCTCTCAAGTGTTCTTCATCTTCTAAGCTTTCATTCTTTCACTCATTCATTCCTTGATTACATACTTGATTTTGAAGAGAGATCATACACACTAGCCAAGTAAAGCTTTATTGTTACTCTTGAGCCTTTCTTACCAGATTCTTATCATTTCCTCAAGAGCCATTCTACTTGCTTGAGCAATCTGATTTCCAGCACCTATAAGGCTTCATTCTATATCTCCATTTCACCATTCAAGCCTTATCACAACTGATTTTCGTTGGTTGATACACTACTCAAAATTTCACATACCCTAGCAACCAAAAAAATCTCAAATCTGAGTTTTGTGCTTACCATTACCATTCCAGCTTTTCAAGAGCTTTATTTGAGCCTTAGACACTTACAAATCCAGCTACTAAAGAGCCAGCCTTTGAGCCTAAACTTATCTCATACCCGGCTATTCTTAGAGCCATTTTTGAGCTTGTATTTTGTTGATTAAGTTAGTGTGGTGAGCTACAAACCACACGGTGTGTAAAGTTTTGTGTGGTGAGCTATAAACCACACGGTGTGTAGAGTTTTGTGTGGTGAGCTATAAACCACACGGTGTGTAGAGTTTGGTGTTTGAGCTACAAAAACACTGGTCGTATGAGTTCCGCTTGACTCGGTTGAACAAGCTATAGTGGAGTGTTTGAAATTCCCAAGTGGGACTTGGGGAGTGGAGTAGGCTTGGGTTAAGCCGAACCACTATAAATCTCTTTGCCCTTTTTACTTTACAGCAATTTCATTTTAGCATATCATACTTGCATTGCATACTTGAAATTGGACATCTAGGGTGATAGAATCAAGCTTGTGCATACATTTGTTGAATCTGAATTTGTGCTTCATTACAACTTGTTTTTGTGTGTGATATTCATTTTGATCATTTGACTTGATTCTTGTTGTTAAGTTTGATGTATGTGATTATCTTTGCATACATTTATATTCAACTTATTTAAATTGCTTCCGCTTAGGGTGAAACTCAATTGAAACAAAAAAGAGGTGACTTAGTCTAAATTTGATTAAGATCACAATTCACCCCCCTCTTGTAGTGCCATCCGATCCAACAAGTGGTATCGGAGCTTGTGTTCCCTTGCATATAGAAGTAATTTTCTTGTGCATTATTAGTGATTTATATGATGGCATCTACTAGTGGTAGACATGATCATGTGTTAGAGGGTCAATCTAGTGGTAGACCTCCATTCTTTAATGGAGAAGACTATGACCATTGGAAGATGAGAATGAAACTTTATTTCATGTCTCTTGATATTGATTTGTGGTATGTCATAGAGGATGGACCTTATGAGCCTACCATCACCACCAAGATCGGTGATGTCGAAAAAGAGATTTCAAAACCTAGGGATAAATGGGATGATAATGATAAGAAAAAGATTTCTTTGAATGCTAAAGCTATGTCTATTTTATTTAATGCATTGAATTCAATTGAAGCTAAACATATTTCTACATGCATTTCAGCTCAAGATATGTGGACTAGGTTAGAGATGAAGCATGAGGGAACTAATCAAGTAAAAGAGTCTAAGATTAACATGCTCATGCATTCATATGAATTGTTCACTATGTTTCCACATGAGTCTATTACCGATATGGATATTAGACTAACCAAAATTCTGAATTCTCTTGAATCTTTAGGGAAGACATTCTCCAATCAAGAAAAGGTACAAAAGTACTTGAGAAGTCTTCCGGAAGCATGGGATGCCAAAGTGACTGCCATCCAAGAAGCTAAAGATCTCAAAATTTTGAAGTTGGATGAGCTTGTAGGATCACTTCTAGTATATGAGACAAACTTGAAGGCAAGAGAAGCTCAAAAAGAGGACACCAAAAAGAAGAGCATTGCCTTTGCCTCCAAGGTTGATAGTGGAGATGATTTGAGTGATGAGGAAGTAGCCTTAATGACAAGGAGGTTCAAGAGATACTTGATAAACAAGAAGAAGCAAGGTGGTAGACCTTTTGGCCACTCAAAGAGGGACAACTTCAAATCTGGCCGTGGGGATCAAAGCGACTCCAAAGGGAACCATGAGGAGCAAGACAAAGATTTGAGGTGCTTTGAGTGTGGCAAGAAGGGGCACATGAAGTATGAGTGTCCAAAGAAGAAAGATAGGAGCAAGGAGCAATCCAAGAGAGCCTTCAAAGCTACTTGGAGTGATTCGGACTCCGAAAGCTCTTCAAGTGAGGATGAGTTTGCTAGATTTTGCTTGATGGCCAAAGGAAACTCATCCGATCCGGATGAGGAGGTAAATTCTTTTGATCATGATGATGATGATGTGTCTATTGATGATTTGCTTTCCTTACTTAATGACATGAATGCTAAGAATAGGAAAATGCATAAGGAAAAGAAACAATTGAAAAATGAGATTGATTGTTTAAATGCTAAGGTAGAAGAGCATGAAAAGACCATTGATGATCTAAATGCTAAATGTGATGAAAAGTGCGATATGCTTGCTGCCATGTGTGCTAATAACATGTCTAAGTGTGATCATGAACCCTTGATTGAAGATTTGCAATTTAAACTTAGTACCTTGCAAGAAGAGTATGATGATTTGAAATTGATTGCTATTGTGCCTAATGAGAACCAAGAGTCACATGATGACTCTATTGTTCAAAATGAATTAGATGCTTTGAAATTAAGATATGAGGATCTAGAGAAATCTTTCTCGAAGTTTAGTGTGGGATCTTCTAGACTTGATTCACTATTATCATGCCTTAGACAATCTTTGGACAAATCGGGTTTAGGTTATGTTGGTGATGATGTAAAATTGAAGAAATGTGATATGCATGATATTTCTACATCTTTTGTATCACGTGGCTATTTGCATTCCTTGAATGACATGAAGGAGGATTGTTTTCCTAAGAAAATGATTTTTTCACCTCCTAACTACAATGCTTTGAATGATGTGCATGCTAGTACTTCAAAATCACATCCTGAGCATGTATCATTTGTCCAACCCATGGGACATAGGCCTATTCCCATTAGGGGTGTGCCAAATCAGCCTTGGAAGAAGGATATCAAATCTGGTCCCAAGAGACCCGTAGGGTTTCCTAAGAAATTAGGGCAACCCATAAGGTATTCTAGGGCTCCTAGAGTTCCACAAGGCTCTATGTATGCTAGCACTTCATTTCATTCCTCAAATGATGCATATATGCATAACTTGAATGCCAAAGTTTTTTCAAAGTTTCAATATGTGTTTGGCAAGAAAGTTAAGCAAATGTGGGTTCCAAAGGGAACCAAGATTCTTGATGCTAACCTCCTAGGACCCAAAAGAAATTGGGTACCTAAAGCGAATTGAACTAATGTAGGTGTTCTTGAAAATCAAAAGTTCTAAGGCTTCCAAATGGTACTTGGATAGTGGTTGCTCAAGACACATGACCGGGAACTCAAGTTCTTTTTCTTCTCTCAAGAAGTTCTCTAATGGTGGTCATGTGACTTTTGGTGACAAAAAGAAGGGTAGGATCCTTGGTCAAGGATCCATAGGTGATGTATCATCTTTCTCTATCTCTAATGTGCAATTAGTTGATGGATTATCTTTTAACCTTCTTAGTATTTCTCAATTGTGTGATGGTGGCTTGCGCATATGTTTTGATGATTCAAAGTGTGAGTTTTTAAATGCCATGAATGAATGTGTGCTTGTAGGAAAAAGAGATGGTAATGTGTATTCTATTAATTTGAAAGACTTGAATGATTGCAAACTTAAATGCTTGATTTCCAATGTTAGTGATGTGAATATATGGCATAAAAGATTAGGACATATAGGAATTTCTACAATTGAAAAATTGGTTAGAAATAATCTTGTTAGAGGTATACCTTCTTTGAACTTTGACATGTATGATGCTTGTGAGCCATGCATTAGAGGAAAACACACTAGGGAGTCTTTCAAGTCTAAAAACCAGATTTCAACTACTAAGGTTTTAGAACTTTTGCATCTTGATTTGTTTGGTCCAAGTAGAGTTAAAAGTATAGGTGGTAGATCCTATGCCTTTGTAATTGTTGATGATTGTTCTAGATATACTTGGGTGATTTTCCTTGCACATAAACATGAGACCATTCATGAGTTTTCAAAACTAATCAAGAGGCTTCAAAATGAAAAGAACATAAGCATTAGCAAGATTAGGAGTGATCATGGAGGAGAATTTGATAATCATGCATTTATTGATCTATGTGATGAATATGGCATTAGACATGATTTCTCTTCACCTAGGACACCCCAACAAAATGGGGTGGTAGAAAGGAAAAATAGAACTTTACAAGAAATTACTAGGACTATGCTTTGTGAACATGATTTGCCTAAGTTCTTGTGGGCCGAGGCCATTAATTGTGCATGCTATGTTACAAATAGGTTATCTATTAGAAAGAAGATAAATAAGACACCTTATGAGATTTGGAATGATAGAAAACCTAAGGTTGACTACTTTAGAGTTTTTGGTTGCAAATGTTATGTACTAAACACTAAGGATGACTTAGATAAATTTGATGCAAAATCTACTCCTTGTGTATTTGTTGGCTATGCTTTAACTTCTAGAGCTTATAGAGTTTACAATCCAAAGTCTAGGAGAATAGAAGAGTCCATTCATGTTAAATTTATTGAAACTCTTGCATTTGACCCTTTGCTTGAGAATGATGACATTGAGTTAGGTTTGGAGAAGTTGAGCTTAAAAGATGATAAAGATGACTCTCCTACACCTAAAGATGATGGACCAAGCAAAGAGGGAGGAAATGAGCACGAGGAGACACAAAATAGTGATGCACCCGTGGGCTTGGAAGAAAGTGAGGTTGCACCCGTGGCCTCCAATAGTGAAACTACAGCTCCTACATCATGGCTGCAAGTGAAGGACAAACACAAGCATCCCAAACAACTCATAATTGGCGATTTGCATCAAGGGGTAAGGACTCGTAGATCTCACTTAGCTCCTAATGATAATGATATGCATGCTAATGTGGTAGATAATGTGACTGCAAATTTAATGAATATTGCTTTAATTGTTGATGTGCATGGTTCTTATGCCTTAATTTCTCAAATAGAACCTAGAAACATTGATGATGCTTTGCTTGATGATAAATGGATTATTGCTATGCAAGATGAGTTGAATCAATTCACTAGGAATGAAGTTTGGCATTTAGTTCCAAGACCTAAAGACCAAACCATAATTGGAACTAAATGGGTGTTTAAGAACAAAATGAATGAAGATGGTGAAGTTATTAGAAACAAGGCTAGGTTGGTTGCACAAGGGTACAACCAAGAAGAAGGGATTGACTATGAAGAAACATTTGCCCCCGTAGCTAGGTTAGAAGCTATTAGGTTGCTTATGGCATTTGCATGTTTCAAAGGTTTTAAACTTTATCAAATGGATGTCAAAAGTGCATTTTTGAATGGTTTTATCAATGAGAATGTGTATGTAAAGCAACCACCCGGATTTGAAGATCCTAACTTTCCAAACCATGTTTATAAATTGACAAAAGCCTTGTATGGTTTGAAACAAGCACCTAGGGCATGGTATGATAGACTTTCCTCATTCTTAATTCAAAATGGTTTTAAAAGAGGAAGAATTGATAGCACTTTGTTCTTAAAGGAAAAAGGTCATGACATGCTTATTGTTCAAATATATGTAGATGACATTATATTTGGTGCTACTAATGAGGCTATGTGCAAAGAATTTGAGTTGTGCATGAAAAGTGAATTTGAGATGTCTATGATGGGTGAACTTACCTTCTTTTTAGGACTACAAGTTAAACAAACTAAGGGAGGTATACATATTAGTCAAACTAAATATATTCATGATATGCTTAGAAAGTTTGGTTTTGATTCCTTGAACCCTTCTCCTACTCCTATGAGTGTGTCAACTAAACTTGAAAAAGATGAAGATGGACAACCTTATGATTCTAAAATGTATAGGTCCATGATTGGTTCACTTTTGTATTTGACCTCTAGTAGACCCGACATTATGTTTAGTGTATGCATGTGTGCTAGATTTCAAAGTCAGCCTATGCATTCTCATTTCCTAGCGGTTAAGAGAATATTTAGGTATCTTAGGCATACATCAACTCTTGGCTTATGGTATGACAAAAATTCATTGTTTGATTTACATGCATATAGTGATGCCGACTTTGCTGGATGTAAGATAAATAGGAAGAGTACTTCGGGTACATGCCAATTCCTAGGGAGTATGCTTATCTCTTGGTTCTCCAAGAAACAACCTTGTGTTCCCCTATCTACCACCGAAGCCGAATATATGGCTATAGGGAGTTGTTGTGCTCAACTCTTATGGATTAGACAACAACTAAATGATTTTGGACTTAAATTAAAAGATATTCCTATATATTGTGATAATACTAGTGCCATTAGCCTTTCTAAAAATCCTGTGCATCATTCTAAGGCTAAACATATTGAAATTAGGCATCATTTTATTAGAGATCATGTGACTCAAGGGACAATTAAATTAGAGTATGTGGACACAATGAACCAACTTGCGGACATACTAACTAAACCTCTAAACCAAGAGAGATTTGAATTTTTAAGAGGTAATCTAGGCATGAGAATGAGTCCTTGATATGTGTATGAATGTTTATGCATTGCTTATATTGAACACCTTTTGGATGCATTTACAAAATAAAGGGGGAGAAATATACTTTGAACTTTAAAGTTTGGTATGCATAGGTTAAGGGGGAGGAACTTGAATGTCATATTGTATAGACCTTGCCTATTGATACTTTACTTGTCTTGAATTGCAATTCCCTTGTGTTTATTGAAACATATGCTTATAGGAAGTTTATTTGTGTGAAGCATAATGTGAGGGGGAGAGTTTCTCATGTGAATTAAAGAAAATAGCTCAAAGTTACATAAGTTATTTTGTAATCATCAAAAGGGGGAGAATGTTGAATATATGTTTGAGTGATTACAACGGCATGTTTTGATTGAACTTTGATCTATTGATTGTATTGAGAAGCCTAGGTGCATATGCCTACTTGATTAGTTTAGGAATTCAAGACTTATATTAAACTAGTTCAATTGTGCTTATTTGATGATTTGATTATTGAACTAACGTGGACTAATTGCAAGAAATCCTAAAAGGGTTTACATAGCATGTCTTGAGTATGATTTGTGTGTAGGGTGACCAAAACGTAAATTGGTCCTAATGTCATCCTTGACCAACATTAGTGAAGGCTTAATCAGTGTCAAACATGATTAAGAAAGTCAATTTCGTGGTCAACAAAAGTCAAGTTTTGCCAAAGATGTTTTGGAGCTCAATTGAGATCAATTGAAGTAAAATTAACTTTCTAGTCAAAGTCAGAATCGATGGACGTGACGTGGCAGATGACATGGCATTGTTGACATGGAATTAATGACATGGCATTGATGACATGGCAAAGAAGACAAGTTAACCATAGTTACATCTTAACTAGAAGACTTGGAGCCAAAAAGAGAAGAGAAGGAAAAGCTAATTTGAAAGGAGGAGACAAGAGGTACAACAAGTCTTATGACAAGTTTTTCTCTTCACATGTGTGGGAAGCTTTATTTCAAAACCATTTCTCTTTCCCACCAAGACACTCCACATCCAATGGATCATATTCTCTCTACATCAAAATCACATTTTAATCCAATGGCCAAAGATTCAAGCTTTATTCTTATCTCTCCTACTTTACATCCTATGGCCAAAATTGAATCTTCATTTGATCCAAAGGCCATCATTTATTCCACCTAAGAGACAAACTTTTCTCAAGTCAATTGTTGTATCTTTCAAGATGCCTCTAAAGTCTATATCCATTCAAAAGCCATGATTTACTTCACCTAAAAGACAAACTTTTCTCAAGTCAATTGTTGTATCTTTCAAGGTGGCCTCCAAAGTCTATATCCATCCAAAAGCCATTATTTCTTCCTACCAAAAAAGACTTGTTGTAATCATTTTCACACTTCTCTAAGCCTTCTAACGTCTATAATGATCCAAGGGTCCATATCTTTCATATCAATCCAATGGCCCTCATTTCATGAGCTTACACTCCACAATTTTCTATATAAACTAACTCTTTGTCTATGGTGCATATACTTGGCCGAAAATTACACTCTCTCTCTCAAGTGTTCTTCATCTTCTAAGCTTTCATTCTTTCACTCATTCATTCCTTGATTACATACTTGATTTTGAAGAGAGATCATACACACTAGCCAAGTAAAGCTTTATTGTTACTCTTGAGCCTTTCTTACCAGATTCTTATCATTTCCTCAAGAGCCATTCTACTTGCTTGAGCAATCTGATTTCCAGCACCTATAAGGCTTCATTCTATATCTCCATTTCACCATTCAAGCCTTATCACAACTGATTTTCGTTGGTTGATACACTACTCAAAATTTCACATACCCTAGCAACCAAAAAAATCTCAAATCTGAGTTTTGTGCTTACCATTACCATTCCAGCTTTTCAAGAGCTTTATTTGAGCCTTAGACACTTACAAATCCAGCTACTAAAGAGCCAGCCTTTGAGCCTAAACTTATCTCATACCCGGCTATTCTTAGAGCCATTTTTGAGCTTGTATTTTGTTGATTAAGTTAGTGTGGTGAGCTACAAACCACACGGTGTGTAGAGTTTTGTGTGGTGAGCTATAAACCACACGGTGTGTAGAGTTTTGTGTGGTGAGCAATAAACCACACGGTGTGTCGAGTTTGGTGTTTGAGCTACAAAAACACTGGTCGTATGAGTTCCGCTTGACTCGGTTGAACAAGCTATAGTGGAGTGTTTGAAATTCCCAAGTGGGACTTGGGGAGTGGAGTAGGCTTGGGTTAAGCCGAACCACTATAAATCTCTTTGCCCTTTTTACTTTACAGCAATTTCATTTTAGCATATCATACTTGCATTGCATACTTGAAATTGGACATCTAGGGTGATAGAATCAAGCTTGTGCATACATTTGTTGAATCTGAATTTGTGCTTCATTACAACTTGTTTTTGTGTGTGATATTCATTTTGATCATTTGACTTGATTCTTGTTGTTAAGTTTGATGTATGTGATTATCTTTGCATACATTTATATTCAACTTATTTAAATTGCTTCCGCTTAGGGTGAAACTCAATTGAAACAAAAAAGAGGTGACTTAGTCTAAATTTGATTAAGATCACAATTCACCCCCCCTCTTGTAGTGCCATCCGATCCAACATTAACTTGCTAGTTTAGCTTTTGGACAACGTTTCGTTAGGTAAAGAAGCCAATAGACCAAGTTATGTTCAAAATTGCACGAAACGTGAAAAACCTGTCTATGCATAGAATTGAGCATTCCTAAGGCATCCAAATGGACCGTTATACTCTATTTAGTGTTCTTAGAAGTCTTAACTTGCTAGTTCAGCTTTTGGACAACGTTTCGTTAGGTAAAGAAGCCAATAGACCAAGTTAAGTTCAAAATTGCACGAAACATGGAAAACTTGCGCATGCATAGAATTGAGCATTCCTAAGGCATCAAAATAGAGCGTTATACTCTTTTTAGTGTTCTTGGAAGTCTTAACTTGCTAGTTTAGCTTTTGGACAACGTTTCGTTAGGTAAAGAAGCCAATAGACCAAGTTAAGTTCAAAATTGCACGAAACATGGAAAACTTGCGCATGCATAGAATTGAGCATTCCTAAGGCATCAAAATAGACCGTTATACTCTTTTTAGTGTTCTTGGAAGTCTTAACATGCTAGTTTAGCTTTTGGACAACGTTTCGTTAGGTAAAGAAGCCAATAGACCAAGTTAAGTTCAAAATTGCACGAAACGTGAAAAACTTGTCTATGCATAGAATTGAGCATTCCTAAGGCATCAAAATGGACCGTTATACTCTATTTAGTGTTCTTAGAAGTTTTAACTTGCCAGTTTAGCTTTTGGACAACGTTTCGTTAGGTAAAGAAGCCAATAGACCAAGTTAAGTTCAAAATGGCACGAAACATGAAAAACTTGTCGATGCATAGAATTGAGCATTTCTAAGGCATCAAAATGGACCGTTATACTCTATTTAGTGTTCTTAGAAGTCCCAACTTGCTAGTTTAGCTTTTGGACAACGTTTCGTTAGGTAAAGAAGCCAATAGACCAAGTTAAGCTCAAAATTGCACTAAACATGGAAAACTTGCGCATGCATAGAATTGAGCATTCCTAAGGCATCAAAATAGACCGTTATACTCTTTTAAGTGTTCTTGGAAGTCTTAAGTTGCTAGTTTAGCTTTTGGACAACGTTTCGTTAGGTAAAGAAGCCAATAGACCAAGTTAAGTTCAAAATTGCACGAAACATGGAAAACTTGCGCATGCATAGAATTGAGCATTCCTAAGGCATCAAAATAGACCGTTATACTCTTTTTAGTGTTCTTGGAAGTCTGAACATGCTAGTTTAGCTTTTGGACAACGTTTCGTTAGGTAAAGAAGCCAATAGACCAAGTTAAGTTCAAAATTGCACGAAACGTGAAAAACTTGTCTATGCATAGAATTGAGCATTCCTAAGGCATCAAAATGGACCGTTATACTCTATTTAGTGTTCTTAGAAGTTTTAACTTGCCAGTTTAGCTTTTGGACAACGTTTCGTTAGGTAAAGAAGCCAATAGACCAAGTTAAGTTCAAAATGGCACGAAACATGAAAAACTTGTCGATGCATAGAATTGAGCATTTCTAAGGCATCAAAATGGACCGTTATACTCTATTTAGTGTTCTTAGAAGTCCCAACTTGCTAGTTTAGCTTTTGGACAACGTTTCGTTAGGTAAAGAAGCCAATAGACCAAGTTAAGCTCAAAATTGCACTAAACATGGAAAACTTGCGCATGCATAGAATTGAGCATTCCTAAGGCATCAAAATAGACCGTTATACTCTTTTAAGTGTTCTTGGAAGTCTTAAGTTGCTAGTTTAGCTTTTGGACAACGTTTCGTTAGGTAAAGAAGCCAATAGACCAAGTTAAGTTCAAAATTGCACGAAACATGGAAAACTTGCGCATGCATAGAATTGAGCATTCCTAAGGCATCAAAATACACCGTTATACTCTTTTTAGTGTTCTTGGACGTCTTAACTTGCTAGTTTAGCTTTTGGGCAACGTTTCGTTAGGTAAAGAAGCCAATAGACCAAGTTAAGTTCAAAATTGCACGAAACGTGAAAAACTTGTCTATGCATAGAATTGAGCATTCCTAAGGCATCAAAATAGACCGTTATACTCTTTTTAGTGTTCTTGGAAGTCTTAACTTGCTAGTTTAGCTTTTGGACAACGTTTCGTTAGGTAAAGAAGCCAATAGACCAAGTTAAGTTCAAAATTGCCCGAAACGTGAAAAACTTGTCTATGCATAGAATTGAGCATTCCTAAGGCATCAAAATGGACAGTTATACTCTATTTAGTGTTCTTAGAAGTCTTAACTTGCTAGTTTAGCTTTTGGACAACGTTTCGTTAGGTAAAGAAGCCAATAGACCAAGTTAAGTTCAAAATGGCACGAAACATGAAAAACTTGTCTATGCATAGAATTGAGCATTTCTAAGGCATCAAAATGGACCGTTATACTCTATTTAGTGTTCTTAGAAGTCTTAACTTGCTAGTTTAGCTTTTGGACAACGTTTCGTTAGGTAAAGAAGCCAATAGACCAAGTTAAGCTCAAAATTGCACGAAACATGGAAAACTTGCGCATGCATAGAATTGAGCATTCCTAAGGCATCAAAATGGACCGTTATACTCTTTTTAGTGTTCTTGGAAGTCTTAACTTGCTAGTTTAGCTTTTGGGCAACGTTTCGTTAGGTAAAGAAGCCAATAGACCAAGTTAAGTTCAAAATTGCACGAAACGTGAAAAACTTATCTATGCATAGAATTGAGCATTCCTAAGGCATCAAAATAGACCGTTATACTCTTTTTAGTGTTCTTGGAAGTCTTAACTTGCTAGTTTAGCTTTTGGACAACGTTTCGTTAGGTAAAAAAACCAATAGACCAAGTTAAGTTCAAAATTGCACAAAACGTGAAAAACTTGTCTATGCAAAGAATTGAGCATTCCTAAGGCATCAAAATAGACCGTTATACTCTTTTTAGTGTTCTTGGAAGTCTTAACATGCTAGTTTAGCTTTTGGACAACGTTTCGTTAGGTAAAGAAGCCAATAGACCAAGTTAAGTTCAAAATTGCACGAAACGTGAAAAACTTGTCTATGCATAGAATTGAGCATTCCTAAGGCATCAAAATGGACCGTTATACTCTATTTAGTGTTCTTAGAAGTTTTAACTTGCCAGTTTAGCTTTTGGACAACGTTTCGTTAGGTAAAGAAGCCAATAGACCAAGTTAAGTTCAAAATGGCACGAAACATGAAAAACTTGTCGATGCATAGAATTGAGCATTTCTAAGGCATCAAAATGGACCGTTATACTCTATTTAGTGGTCCTAGAAGTCCCAACTTGCTAGTTTAGCTTTTGGACAACGTTTCGTTAGGTAAAGAAGCCAATAGACCAAGTTAAGCTCAAAATTGCACTAAACATGGAAAACTTGCGCATGCATAGAATTGAGCATTCCTAAGGCATCAAAATAGACCGTTATACTCTTTTAAGTGTTCTTGGAAGTCTTAAGTTGCTAGTTTAGCTTTTGGACAACGTTTCGTTAGGTAAAGAAGCCAATAGACCAAGTTAAGTTCAAAATTGCACGAAACATGGAAAACTTGCGCATGCATAGAATTGAGCATTCCTAAGGCATCAAAATAGACCGTTATACTCTTTTTAGTGTTCTTGGAAGTCTTAACATGCTAGTTTAGCTTTTGGACAACGTTTCGTTAGGTAAAGAAGCCAATAGACCAAGTTAAGTTCAAAATTGCACGAAACGTGAAAAACTTGTCTATGCATAGAATTGAGCATTCCTAAGGCATCAAAATGGACCGTTATACTCTATTTAGTGTTCTTAGAAGTTTTAACTTGCCAGTTTAGCTTTTGGACAACGTTTTGTTAGGTAAAGAAGCCAATAGACCAAGTTAAGTTCAAAATGGCACGAAACATGAAAAACTTGTCGATGCATAGAATTGAGCATTTCTAAGGCATCAAAATGGACCGTTATACTCTATTTAGTGTTCTTAGAAGTCCCAACTTGCTAGTTTAGCTTTTGGACAACGTTTCGTTAGGTAAAGAAGCCAATAGACCAAGTTAAGCTCAAAATTGCACTAAACATGGAAAACTTGCGCATGCATAGAATTGAGCATTCCTAAGGCATCAAAATAGACCGTTATACTCTTTTAAGTGTTCTTGGAAGTCTTAAGTTGCTAGTTTAGCTTTTGGACAACGTTTCGTTAGGTAAAGAAGCCAATAGACCAAGTTAAGTTCAAAATTGCACGAAACATGGAAAACTTGCGCATGCATAGAATTGAGCATTCCTAAGGCATCAAAATAGACCGTTATACTCTTTTTAGTGTTCTTGGAAGTCTTAACTTGCTAGTTTAGCTTTTGGACAACGTTTCGTTAGGTAAAAAAACCAATAGACCAAGTTAAGTTCAAAATTGCACAAAACGTGAAAAACTTGTCTATGCAAAGAATTGAGCATTCCTAAGGCATCAAAATAGACCGTTATACTCTTTTTAGTGTTCTTGGAAGTCTTAACATGCTAGTTTAGCTTTTGGACAACGTTTCGTTAGGTAAAGAAGCCAATAGACCAAGTTAAGTTCAAAATTGCACGAAACGTGAAAAACTTGTCTATGCATAGAATTGAGCATTCCTAAGGCATCAAAATGGACCGTTATACTCTATTTAGTGTTCTTAGAAGTTTTAACTTGCCAGTTTAGCTTTTGGACAAGGTTTCGTTAGGTAAAGAAGCCAATAGACCAAGTTAAGTTCAAAATGGCACGAAACATGAAAAACTTGTCGATGCATAGAATTGAGCATTTCTAAGGCATCAAAATGGACCGTTATACTCTATTTAGTGTTCCTAGAAGTCCCAACTTGCTAGTTTAGCTTTTGGACAACGTTTCGTTAGGTAAAGAAGCCAATAGACCAAGTTAAGCTCAAAATTGCACTAAACATGGAAAACTTGCGCATGCATAGAATTGAGCATTCCTAAGGCATCAAAATAGACCGTTATACTCTTTTAAGTGTTCTTGGAAGTCTTAATTTGCTAGTTTAGCTTTTGGACAACGTTTCGTTAGGTAAAGAAGCCAATAGACCAAGTTAAGTTCAAAATTGCACGAAACATGGAAAACTTGCGCATGCATAGAATTGAGCATTCCTAAGGCATCAAAATAGACCGTTATACTCTTTTTAGTGTTCTTGGAAGTCTTAACATGCTAGTTTAGCTTTTGGACAACGTTTCGTTAGGTAAAGAAGCCAATAGACCAAGTTAAGTTCAAAATTGCACGAAACGTGAAAAACTTGTCTATGCATAGAATTGAGCATTCCTAAGGCATCAAAATGGACCGTTATACTCTATTTAGTGTTCTTAGAAGTTTTAACTTGCCATTTTAGCTTTTGGAGAACGTTTTGTTAGGTAAAGAAGCCAATAGACCAAGTTAAGTTCAAAATGGCACGAAACATGAAAAACTTGTCGATGCATAGAATTGAACATTTCTAAGGCATCAAAATGGACCGTTATACTCTATTTAGTGTTCTTAGAAGTCCCAACTTGCTAGTTTAGCTTTTGGACAACGTTTCGTTAGGTAAAGAAGCCAATAGACCAAGTTAAGTTCAAAATTGCACGAAACATGGAAAACTTGCGCATGCATAGAATTGAGCATTCCTAAGGCATCAAAATAGACCGTTATACTCTTTTTAGTGTTCTTGGAAGTCTTAACTTGCTAGTTTAGCTTTTGGGCAACGTTTCGTTAGGTAAAGAAGCCAATAGACCAAGTTAAGTTCAAAATTGCACGAAACGTGAAAAACTTGTCTATGCATAGAATTGAGCATTCCTAAGGCATCAAAATAGACCGTTATACTCTTTTTAGTGTTCTTGGAAGTCTTAACTTGCTAGTTTAGCTTTTGGACAACGTTTCGTTAGGTAAAGAAGCCAATAGACCAAGTTAAATTCAAAATTGCCCGAAACGTGAAAAACTTGTCTATGCATAGAATTGAGCATTCCTAAGGCATCAAAATGGACAATTATACTCTATTTAGTGTTCTTAGAAGTCTTAACTTGCTAGTTTAGCTTTTGGACAACGTTTCGTTAGGTAAAGAAGCCAATAGACCAAGTTAAGTTCAAAATGGCACGAAACATGAAAAACTTGTCTATGCATAGAATTGAGCATTTCTAAGGCATCAAAATGGACCGTTATACTCTATTTAGTGTTCTTAGAAGTCTTAACTTGCTAGTTTAGCTTTTGGACAACGTTTCGTTAGGTAAAGAAGCCAATAGACCAAGTTAAGCTCAAAATTGCACGAAACATGGAAAACTTGCGCATGCATAGAATTGAGCATTCCTAAGGCATCAAAATGGACCGTTATACTCTTTTTAGTGTTCTTGGAAGTCTTAACTTGCTAGTTTAGCTTTTGGGCAACGTTTCGTTAGGTAAAGAAGCCAATAGACCAAGTTAAGTTCAAAATTGCACGAAACGTGAAAAACTTATCTATGCATAGAATTGAGCATTCCTAAGGCATCAAAATAGACCGTTATACTCTTTTTAGTGTTCTTGGAAGTCTTAACTTGCTAGTTTAGCTTTTGGACAACGTTTCGTTAGGTAAAAAAACCAATAGACCAAGTTAAGTTCAAAATTGCACAAAACGTGAAAAACTTGTCTATGCAAAGAATTGAGCATTCCTAAGGCATCAAAATGGACAGTTATACTCTTTTTAGTGTTCTTGGAAGTCTTAACTTGCTAGTTTAGCTCTTGGACAACGTTTCGTTAGGTAAAGAAGCCAATAGACCAAGTTAAGTTCAAAATTGCACGAAACGTGAAAAACTTGTCTATGCATAGAATTGAGCATTCCTAAGGCATCAAAATGGACAGTTATACTCTATTTAGTGTTCTTGGAAGTCTTAACCTGCTAGTTTAGCTTTTGGACAACGTTTCGTTAGGTAAAGAAGCCAATAGACCAAGTTAAGTTCAAAATGGCACGAAACATGAAAAACTTGTCGATGCATAGAATTGAGCATTTCTAAGGCATCAAAATGGACCGTTATACTCTATTTAGTGTTCTTAGAAGTCCCAACTTGCTAGTTTAGCTTTTGGACAACGTTTCGTTAGGTAAAGAAGCCAATAGACCAAGTTAAGCTCAAAATTGCACTAAACATGGAAAACTTGCGCATGCATAGAATTGAGCATTCCTAAGGCATCAAAATAGACCGTTATACTCTTTTAAGTGTTCTTGGAAGTCTTAAGTTGCTAGTTTAGCTTTTGGACAACGTTTCGTTAGGTAAAGAAGCCAATAGACCAAGTTAAGTTCAAAATTGCACGAAACATGGAAAACTTGCGCAGGCATAGATTTGAGCATTCCTAAGGCATCAAAATAGACCGTTATACTCTTTTTAGTGTTCTTGGAAGTCTTAACTTGCTAGTTTAGCTTTTGGACAACGTTTCGTTAGGTAAAAAAACCAATAGACCAAGTTAAGTTCAAAATTGCACAAAACGTGGAAAACTTGTCTATGCAAAGAATTGAGCATTCCTAAGGCATCAAAATAGACCGTTATACTCTTTTTAGTGTTCTTGGAAGTCTTAACATGCTAGTTTAGCTTTTGGACAACGTTTCGTTAGGTAAAGAAGCCAATAGACCAAGTTAAGTTCAAAATTGCACGAAACGTGAAAAACTTGTCTATGCATAGAATTGAGCATTCCTAAGGCATCAAAATGGACCGTTATACTCTATTTAGTGTTCTTAGAAGTTTTAACTCGCCAGTTTAGCTTTTGGACAACGTTTCGTTAGGTAAAGAAGCCAATAGACCAAGTTAAGTTCAAAATGGCACGAAACATGAAAAACTTGTCGATGCATAGAATTGAGCATTTCTAAGGCATCAAAATGGACCGTTATACTCTATTTAGTGTTCCTAGAAGTCCCAACTTGCTAGTTTAGCTTTTGGACAACGTTTCGTTAGGTAAAGAAGCCAATAGACCAAGTTAAGCTCAAAATTGCACTAAACATGGAAAACTTGCGCATGCATAGAATTGAGCATTCCTAAGGCATCAAAATAAACCGTTATACTCTTTTAAGTGTTCTTGGAAGTCTTAAGTTGCTAGTTTAGCTTTTGGACAACGTTTCGTTAGGTAAAGAAGCCAATAGACCAAGTTAAGTTCAAAATTGCACGAAACATGGAAAACTTGCGCATGCATAGAATTGAGCATTCCTAAGGCATCAAAATAGACCGTTATACTCTTTTTAGTGTTCTTGGAAGTCTTAACATGCTAGTTTAGCTTTTGGACAACGTTTCGTTAGGTAAAGAAGCCAATAGACCAAGTTAAGTTCAAAATTGCACGAAACGTGAAAAACTTGTCTATGCATAGAATTGAGCATTCCTAAGGCATCAAAATGGACCGTTATACTCTATTTAGTGTTCTTAGAAGTTTTAACTTGCCAGTTTAGCTTTTGGAGAACGTTTTGTTAGGTAAAGAAGCCAATAGACCAAGTTAAGTTCAAAATGGCACGAAACATGAAAAACTTGTCGATGCATAGAATTGAACATTTCTAAGGCATCAAAATGGACCGTTATACTCTATTTAGTGTTCTTAGAAGTCCCAACTTGCTAGTTTAGCTTTTGGACAACGTTTCGTTAGGTAAAGAAGCCAATAGACCAAGTTAAGCTCAAAATTGCACTAAACATGGAAAACTTGCGCATGCATAGAATTGAGCATTCCTAAGGCATCAAAATAGACCGTTATACTCTTTTAAGTGTTCTTGGAAGTCTTAAGTTGCTAGTTTAGCTTTTGGACAACGTTTCGTTAGGTAAAGAAGCCAATAGACCAAGTTAAGTTCAAAATTGCACGAAACATGGAAAACTTGCGCATGCATAGAATTGAGCATTCCTAAGGCATCAAAATAGACCGTTATACTCTTTTTAGTGTTCTTGGAAGTCTTAACTTGCTAGTTTAGCTTTTGGGCAACGTTTCGTTAGGTAAAGAAGCCAATAGACCAAGTTAAGTTCAAAATTGCACGAAACGTGAAAAACTTGTCTATGCATAGAATTGAGCATTCCTAAGGCATCAAAATAGACCGTTATACTCTTTTTAGTGTTCTTGGAAGTCTTAACTTGCTAGTTTAGCTTTTGGACAACGTTTCGTTAGGTAAAGAAGCCAATAGACCAAGTTAAATTCAAAATTGCCCGAAACGTGAAAAACTTGTCTATGCATAGAATTGAGCATTCCTAAGGCATCAAAATGGACAGTTATACTCTATTTAGTGTTCTTAGAAGTCTTAACTTGCTAGTTTAGCTTTTGGACAACGTTTCGTTAGGTAAAGAAGCCAATAGACCAAGTTAAGTTCAAAATGGCACGAAACATGAAAAACTTGTCTATGCATAGAATTGAGCATTTCTAAGGCATCAAAATGGACCGTTATACTCTATTTAGTGTTCTTAGAAGTCTTAACTTGCTAGTTTAGCTTTTGGACAACGTTTCGTTAGGTAAAGAAGCCAATAGACCAAGTTAAGCTCAAAATTGCACGAAACATGGAAAACTTGCGCATGCATAGAATTGAGCATTCCTAAGGCATCAAAATAGACCGTTATACTCTTTTTTGTGTTCTTGGAAGTCTTAACTTGCTAGTTTAGCTTTTGGGCAACGTTTCGTTAGGTAAAGAAGCCAATAGACCAAGTTAAGTTCAAAATTGCACGAAACGTGAAAAACTTATCTATGCATAGAATTGAGCATTCCTAAGGCATCAAAATAGACCGTTATACTCTTTTTAGTGTTCTTGGAAGTCTTAACTTGCTAGTTTAGCTTTTGGACAACGTTTCGTTAGGTAAAAAAACCAATAGACCAAGTTAAGTTCAAAATTGCACAAAACGTGAAAAACTTGTCTATGCAAAGAATTGAGCATTCCTAAGGCATCAAAATGGACAGTTATACTCTTTTTAGTGTTCTTGGAAGTCTTAACTTGCTAGTTTAGCTCTTGGACAACGTTTCGTTAGGTAAAGAAGCCAATAGACCAAGTTAAGTTCAAAATTGCACGAAACGTGAAAAACTTGTCTATGCATAGAATTGAGCATTCCTAAGGCATCAAAATGGACAGTTATACTCTATTTAGTGTTCTTGGAAGTCTTAACCTGCTAGTTTAGCTTTTGGACAACGTTTCGTTAGGTAAAGAAGCCAATAGACCAAGTTAAGTTCAAAATGGCACGAAACATGAAAAACTTGTCTATGCATAGCATTGAGCATTTCTAAGGCATCAAAATGGACCGTTATACTCTATTTAGTGTTCTTAGAAGTCCGAACTTGCTAGTTTAGCTTTTGGACAACGTTTCGTTAGGTAAAGTAGCCAATAGACCAAGTTAAGCTCAAAATTGCACTAAACATGGAAAACTTGCGCATGCATAGAATTGAGCATTCCTAAGGCATCAAAATAGACCGTTATACTCTTTTAAGTGTTCTTGGAAGTCTTAAGTTGCTAGTTTAGCTTTTGGACAACGTTTCGTTAGGTAAAGAAGCCAATAGACCAAGTTAAGTTCAAAATTGCACGAAACGTGAAAAACTTGTCTATGCATAGAATTGAGCATTCCTAAGGCATCAAAATGGACAGTTATACTCTATTTAGTGTTCTTAGAAGTCTTAACTTGCTAGTTTAGCTTTTGGACAACGTTTCATTAGGTAAAGAAGCCAATAGACCAAGTTAAGTTCAAAATGGCACGAAACATGAAAAACTTGTCTATGCATAGAATTGAGCATTTCTAAGGCATCAAAATGGACCGTTATACTCTATTTAGTGTTCTTAGAAGTCTTAACTTGCTAGTTTAGCTTTTGGACAACGTTTCGTTACGTACAGAAGCCAATAGACCAAGTTAAGCTCAAAATTGCACGAAAAATGGAAAACTTGCGCATGCATAGAATTGAGCATTCCTAAGGCATCAAAATAGACCATTATACTCTTTTTAGTGTTCTTGGAAGTCTTAACTTGCTAGTTTAGCTTTTGGGCAACGTTTCGTTAGGTAAAGAAGCCAATAGACCAAGTTAAGTTCAAAATTGCACGAAACGTGAAAAACTTGTCTATGCATAGAATTGAGCATTCCTAAGGCATCAAAATAGACCGTTATACTCTTTTTAGTGTTCTTGGAAGTCTTAACTTGCTAGTTCAGCTTTTGGACAACGTTTCGTTAGGTAAAGAAGTCAATAGACCAAGTTAAGTTCAAAATTGCACGAAACATGGAAAACTTGCGCATGCATAGAATTGAGCATTCCTAAGGCATCAAAATAGACCGTTATACTCTTTTTAGTGTTCTTGGAAGTCTTAACTTGCTAGTTTAGCTTTTGGACAACGTTTCGTTAGGTAAAGAAGCCAATAGACCAAGTTAAGTTCAAATTTGCACGAAACGTGAAAAACTTGTCTATGCATAGAATTGAGCATTTCTAAGGCATCAAAATGGACCGTTATACTCTATTTAGTGTTCTTAGAAGTCTTAACTTGCTAGTTTAGCTTTTGGACAACGTTTCGTTAGGTAAAGAAGCAAATAGACCAAGTTAAGTTCAAAATTACACGAAACATGGAAAACTTGCGCATGCATAGAATTGAGCATTTCTAAGGCATCAAAATAGACCGTTATACTATTTTTAGTGTTCTTTGAAGTCTTAACTTGCTAGTTTAGCTTTTGGACAACGTTTCGTTAGGTAAAGAAGCCAATAGACCAAGTTAAGTTCAAAATTGCACGACACATGAAAAACTTGTCTATGCATAGAATTGAGCATTTCTAAGGCATCAAAAGGGACCGTTCTACTCTTTTTAGTGTTCTTAGAAGTCTTAACTTGTTAGTTTAGCTTTTGGACAACGTTTCGTTAGGTAAAGAAGCCAATAGACCAAGTTAAGTTCAAAATTGCACGAAACATGGAAAACTTGCGCATGCATAGAATTGAGCATTCCTAAGGCATCAAAATGGACCGTTATACTCTATTTAGTGTTCTTAGAAGTCTTAACTTGCTAGTTTAGCTTTTGGACAACGTTTCGTTAGGTAAAGAAGCCAATAGACCAAGTTAAGTTCAAAATTGCACGAAACGTGAAAAACTTGTCTATGCATAGAATTGAGCATTCCTAAGGCATCAAAATGGACAGTTATACTCTATTTAGTGTTCTTAGAAGTCTTAACTTGCTAGTTTAGCTTTTGGACAACGTTTCATTAGGTAAAGAAGCCAATAGACCAAGTTAAGTTCAAAATGGCACGAAACATGAAAAACTTGTCTATGCATAGAATTGAGCATTTCTAAGGCATCAAAATGGACCGTTATACTCTATTTAGTGTTCTTAGAAGTCTTAACTTGCTAGTTTAGCTTTTGGACAACGTTTCGTTAGGTACAGAAGCCAATAGACCAAGTTAAGCTCAAAATTGCACGAAAAATGGAAAACTTGCGCATGCATAGAATTGAGCATTCCTAAGGCATCAAAATAGACCATTATACTCTTTTTAGTGTTCTTGGAAGTCTTAACTTGCTAGTTTAGCTTTTGGGCAACGTTTCGTTAGGTAAAGAAGCCAATAGACCAAGTTAAGTTCAAAATTGCACGAAACGTGAAAAACTTGTCTATGCATAGAATTGAGCATTCCTAAGGCATCAAAATAGACCGTTATACTCTTTTTAGTGTTCTTGGAAGTCTTAACTTGCTAGTTCAGCTTTTGGACAACGTTTCATTAGGTAAAGAAGTCAATAGACCAAGTTAAGTTCAAAATTGCACGAAACATGGAAAACTTGCGCATGCATAGAATTGAGCATTCCTAAGGCATCAAAATAGACCGTTATACTCTTTTTAGTGTTCTTGGAAGTCTTAACTTGCTAGTTTAGCTTTTGGACAACGTTTCGTTAGGTAAAGAAGCCAATAGACCAAGTTAAGTTCAAAATTGCACGAAACGTGAAAAACTTGTCTATGCATAGAATTGAGCATTTCTAAGGCATCAAAATGGACCGTTATACTCTATTTAGTGTTCTTAGAAGTCTTAACTTGCTAGTTTAGCTTTTGGACAACGTTTCGTTAGGTAAAGAAGCAAATAGACCAAGTTAAGTTCAAAATTACACGAAACATGGAAAACTTGCGCATGCATAGAATTGAGCATTTCTAAGGCATCAAAATAGACCGTTATACTATTTTTAGTGTTCTTTGAAGTCTTAACTTGCTAGTTTAGCTTTTGGACAACGTTTCGTTAGGTAAAGAAGCCAATAGACCAAGTTAAGTTCAAAATTGCACGACACATGAAAAACTTGTCTATGCATTGAATTGAGCATTTCTAAGGTATCAAAAGGGACCGTTCTACTCTTTTTAGTGTTCTTAGAAGTCTTAACTTGTTAGTTTAGCTTTTGGACAACGTTTCGTTAGGTAAAGAAGCCAATAGACCAAGTTAAGTTCAAAATTGTACGAAACATGGAAAACTTGCGCATGCATAGAATTGAGCATTCCTAAGGCATCAAAATGGACCGTTATACTCTATTTAGTGTTCTTAGAAGTCTTAACTTGCTAGTTTAGCTTTTGGACAACGTTTCGTTAGGTAAAGAAGCCAATAGACCAAGTTAAGTTCAAAATTACACGAAACATGGAAAACTTGCGCATGCATAGAATTGAGCATTCCTAAGGCATCAAAATAGACCGTTATACTATTTTTAGTGTTCTTTGAAGTCTTAACTTGCTAGTTTAGCTTTTGGACAACGTTTCGTTAGGTAAAGAAGCCAATAGACCAAGTTAAGTTCAAAATTGCACGAAACATGGAAAACTTGCGCATGCATAGAATTGAGCATTCCTAAGGCATCAAAATAGACGTTATACTCTTTTTAGTGTTCTTGGAAGTCTTAACTTGCTAGTTTAGCTTTTGGACAAAGTTTCGTTAGGTAAAGAAGCCAATAGACCAAGTTAAGTTCAAAATTGCATGAAACATGGAAAACTTGCGCATGCATAGAATTGAGCATTCCTAAGGCATCAAAATGGACAGTTATACTCTTTTTAGTGTTCTTGGAAGTCTTAACTTGCTAGTTTAGCTTTTGGACAAAGTTTCGTTAGGTAAAGAAGCCAATAGACCAAGTTAAGTTCAAAATTGCACGAAACATGGAAAACTTGCGCATGCATAGAATTGAGCATTCCTAAGGCATCAAAATGGACCGTTATACTCTTTTTAGTGTTCTTGGAAGTCTTAACTTGCTAGTTTAGCTTTTGGGCAACGTTTCGTTAGGTAAAGAAGCCAATAGACCGCACGAAACATGGAAAACTTGCGCATGCATAGAATTGAGCATTCCTAAGGCATCAAAATGGACAGTTATACTCTTTTTAGTGTTCTTGGAAGTCTTAACTTGCTAGTTTAGCTCTTGGACAACGTTTCGTTAGGTAAAGAAGCCAATAGACCAAGTTAAGTTCAAAATTGCACGAAACGTGAAAAACTTGTCTATGCATAGAATTGAGCATTCCTAAGGCATCAAAATGGACAGTTATACTCTATTTAGTGTTCTTGGAAGTCTTAACCTGCTAGTTTAGCTTTTGGACAACGTTTCGTTAGGTAAAGAAGCCAATAGACCAAGTTAAGTTCAAAATGGCACGAAACATGAAAAACTTGTCTATGCATAGCATTGAGCATTTCTAAGGCATCAAAATGGACCGTTATACTCTATTTAGTGTTCTTAGAAGTCCGAACTTGCTAGTTTAGCTTTTGGACAACGTTTCGTTAGGTAAAGTAGCCAATAGACCAAGTTAAGCTCAAAATTGCACTAAACATGGAAAACTTGCGCATGCATAGAATTGAGCATTCCTAAGGCATCAAAATAGACCGTTATACTCTTTTAAGTGTTCTTGGAAGTCTTAAGTTGCTAGTTTAGCTTTTGGACAACGTTTCGTTAGGTAAAGAAGCCAATAGACCAAGTTAAGTTCAAAATTGCACGAAACGTGAAAAACTTGTCTATGCATAGAATTGAGCATTCCTAAGGCATCAAAATGGACAGTTATACTCTATTTAGTGTTCTTAGAAGTCTTAACTTGCTAGTTTAGCTTTTGGACAACGTTTCATTAGGTAAAGAAGCCAATAGACCAAGTTAAGTTCAAAATGGCACGAAACATGAAAAACTTGTCTATGCATAGAATTGAGCATTTCTAAGGCATCAAAATGGACCGTTATACTCTATTTAGTGTTCTTAGAAGTCTTAACTTGCTAGTTTAGCTTTTGGACAACGTTTCGTTACGTACAGAAGCCAATAGACCAAGTTAAGCTCAAAATTGCACGAAAAATGGAAAACTTGCGCATGCATAGAATTGAGCATTCCTAAGGCATCAAAATAGACCATTATACTCTTTTTAGTGTTCTTGGAAGTCTTAACTTGCTAGTTTAGCTTTTGGGCAACGTTTCGTTAGGTAAAGAAGCCAATAGACCAAGTTAAGTTCAAAATTGCACGAAACGTGAAAAACTTGTCTATGCATAGAATTGAGCATTCCTAAGGCATCAAAATAGACCGTTATACTCTTTTTAGTGTTCTTGGAAGTCTTAACTTGCTAGTTCAGCTTTTGGACAACGTTTCGTTAGGTAAAGAAGTCAATAGACCAAGTTAAGTTCAAAATTGCACGAAACATGGAAAACTTGCGCATGCATAGAATTGAGCATTCCTAAGGCATCAAAATAGACCGTTATACTCTTTTTAGTGTTCTTAGAAGTCTTAACTTGCTAGTTTAGCTTTTGGACAACGTTTCGTTAGGTAAAGAAGCCAATAGACCAAGTTAAGTTCAAATTTGCACGAAACGTGAAAAACTTGTCTATGCATAGAATTGAGCATTTCTAAGGCATCAAAATGGACCGTTATACTCTATTTAGTGTTCTTAGAAGTCTTAACTTGCTAGTTTAGCTTTTGGACAACGTTTCGTTAGGTAAAGAAGCAAATAGACCAAGTTAAGTTCAAAATTACACGAAACATGGAAAACTTGCGCATGCATAGAATTGAGCATTTCTAAGGCATCAAAATAGACCGTTATACTATTTTTAGTGTTCTTTGAAGTCTTAACTTGCTAGTTTAGCTTTTGGACAACGTTTCGTTAGGTAAAGAAGCCAATAGACCAAGTTAAGTTCAAAATTGCACGACACATGAAAAACTTGTCTATGCATAGAATTGAGCATTTCTAAGGCATCAAAAGGGACCGTTCTACTCTTTTTAGTGTTCTTAGAAGTCTTAACTTGTTAGTTTAGCTTTTGGACAACGTTTCGTTAGGTAAAGAAGCCAATAGACCAAGTTAAGTTCAAAATTGCACGAAACATGGAAAACTTGCGCATGCATAGAATTGAGCATTCCTAAGGCATCAAAATGGACCGTTATACTCTATTTAGTGTTCTTAGAAGTCTTAACTTGCTAGTTTAGCTTTTGGACAACGTTTCGTTAGGTAAAGAAGCCAATAGACCAAGTTAAGTTCAAAATTGCACGAAACGTGAAAAACTTGTCTATGCATAGAATTGAGCATTCCTAAGGCATCAAAATGGACAGTTATACTCTATTTAGTGTTCTTAGAAGTCTTAACTTGCTAGTTTAGCTTTTGGACAACGTTTCATTAGGTAAAGAAGCCAATAGACCAAGTTAAGTTCAAAATGGCACGAAACATGAAAAACTTGTCTATGCATAGAATTGAGCATTTCTAAGGCATCAAAATGGACCGTTATACTCTATTTAGTGTTCTTAGAAGTCTTAACTTGCTAGTTTAGCTTTTGGACAACGTTTCGTTAGGTACAGAAGCCAATAGACCAAGTTAAGCTCAAAATTGCACGAAAAATGGAAAACTTGCGCATGCATAGAATTGAGCATTCCTAAGGCATCAAAATAGACCATTATACTCTTTTTAGTGTTCTTGGAAGTCTTAACTTGCTAGTTTAGCTTTTGGGCAACGTTTCGTTAGGTAAAGAAGCCAATAGACCAAGTTAAGTTCAAAATTGCACGAAACGTGAAAAACTTGTCTATGCATAGAATTGAGCATTCCTAAGGCATCAAAATAGACCGTTATACTCTTTTAGTGTTCTTGGAAGTCTTAACTTGCTAGTTCAGCTTTTGGACAACGTTTCGTTAGGTAAAGAAGTCAATAGACCAAGTTAAGTTCAAAATTGCACGAAACATGGAAAACTTGCGCATGCATAGAATTGAGCATTCCTAAGGCATCAAAATAGACCGTTATACTCTTTTTAGTGTTCTTGGAAGTCTTAACTTGCTAGTTTAGCTTTTGGACAACGTTTCGTTAGGTAAAGAAGCCAATAGACCAAGTTAAGTTCAAAATTGCACGAAACGTGAAAAACTTGTCTATGCATAGAATTGAGCATTTCTAAGGCATCAAAATGGACCGTTATACTCTATTTAGTGTTCTTAGAAGTCTTAACTTGCTAGTTTAGCTTTTGGACAACGTTTCGTTAGGTAAAGAAGCAAATAGACCAAGTTAAGTTCAAAATTACACGAAACATGGAAAACTTGCGCATGCATAGAATTGAGCATTTCTAAGGCATCAAAATAGACCGTTATACTATTTTTAGTGTTCTTTGAAGTCTTAACTTGCTAGTTTAGCTTTTGGACAACGTTTCGTTAGGTAAAGAAGCCAATAGACCAAGTTAAGTTCAAAATTGCACGACACATGAAAAACTTGTCTATGCATTGAATTGAGCATTTCTAAGGCATCAAAAGGGACCGTTCTACTCTTTTTAGTGTTCTTAGAAGTCTTAACTTGTTAGTTTAGCTTTTGGACAACGTTTCGTTAGGTAAAGAAGCCAATAGACCAAGTTAAGTTCAAAATTGTACGAAACATGGAAAACTTGCGCATGCATAGAATTGAGCATTCCTAAGGCATCAAAATGGACCGTTATACTCTATTTAGTGTTCTTAGAAGTCTTAACTTGCTAGTTTAGCTTTTGGACAACGTTTCGTTAGGTAAAGAAGCCAATAGACCAAGTTAAGTTCAAAATTACACGAAACATGGAAAACTTGCGCATGCATAGAATTGAGCATTCCTAAGGCATCAAAATAGACCGTTATACTATTTTTAGTGTTCTTTGAAGTCTTAACTTGCTAGTTTAGCTTTTGGACAACGTTTCGTTAGGTAAAGAAGCCAATAGACCAAGTTAAGTTCAAAATTGCACGAAACATGGAAAACTTGCGCATGCATAGAATTGAGCATTCCTAAGGCATCAAAATAGACGTTATACTCTTTTTAGTGTTCTTGGAAGTCTTAACTTGCTAGTTTAGCTTTTGGACAAAGTTTCGTTAGGTAAAGAAGCCAATAGACCAAGTTAAGTTCAAAATTGCACGAAACATGGAAAACTTGCGCATGCATAGAATTGAGCATTCCTAAGGCATCAAAATGGACAGTTATACTCTTTTTAGTGTTCTTGGAAGTCTTAACTTACTAGTTTAGCTTTTGGGCAACGTTTCGTTAGGTAAAGAAGGCAATAGACCATGTTAAGTTCAAAATTGCACGAAACGTGAAAAACTTGTCTATGCATAGAATTGAGCATTCCTAAGGCATCAAAATGGACCGTTATACTCTATTTAGTGTTCTTAGAAGTCTTAACTTGCTAGTTTAGCTTTTGGACAACGTTTCGTTAGGTAAAGAAGCCAATAGACCAAGTTAAGTTCAAAATGGCACGACACATGAAAAACTTGTCTATGCATAGAATTGAGCATTTCTAAGGCATCAAAAGGGACCGTTATACTCTATTTAGTGTTCTTAGAAGTCTTAACTTACTAGTTTAGCTTTTGGACAACGTTTTGTTAGGTAAAAAAGCCAATAGACCAAGTTAAGCTCAAAATTGCACGAAACATGGAAAACTTGCGCATGCATAGAATTGAGCATTCCTAAGGCATCAAAATAGACCGTTATACTCTTTTTAGTGTTCTTGGAAGTCTTAACTTGCTAGTTTAGCTTTTGGACAACGTTTCGTTAGGTAAAGAAGCCAATAGACCAAGTTAAGTTCAAAATTGCACGAAACGTGAAAAACTTGTCTATGCATAGAATTGAGCATTTCTAAGGCATCAAAATGGACCGTTATACTCTATTTAGTGTTCTTAGAAGTCTTAACTTGCTAGTTTAGCTTTTGGACAACGTTTCGTTAGGTAAAGAAGCAAATAGACCAAGTTAAGTTCAAAATTACACGAAACATGGAAAACTTGCGCATGCATAGAGTTGAGCATTTCTAAGGCATCAAAATAGACCGTTATACTATTTTTAGTGTTCTTTGAAGTCTTAACTTGCTAGTTTAGCTTTTGGACAACGTTTCGTTAGGTAAAGAAGCCAATAGACCAAGTTAAGTTCAAAATTGCACGACACATGAAAAACTTGTCTATGCATAGAATTGAGCATTTCTAAGGCATCAAAAGGGACCGTTCTACTCTTTTTAGTGTTCTTAGAAGTCTTAACTTGTTAGTTTAGCTTTTGGACAACGTTTCGTTAGGTAAAGAAGCCAATAGACCAAGTTAAGTTCAAAATTGCACGAAACATGGAAAACTTGCGCATGCATAGAATTGAGCATTCCTAAGGCATCAAAATGGACCGTTATACTCTATTTAGTGTTCTTAGAAGTCTTAACTTGCTAGTTTAGCTTTTGGACAACGTTTCGTTAGGTAAAGAAGCCAATAGACCAGGTTAAGTTCAAAATTACACGAAACATGGAAAACTTGCGCATGCATAGAATTGAGCATTCCTAAGGCATCAAAATAGACCGTTATACTATTTTTAGTGTTCTTTGAAGTCTTAACTTGCTAGTTTAGCTTTTGGACAACGTTTCGTTAGGTAAAGAAGCCAATAGACCAAGTTAAGTTCAAAATTGCACGAAACATGGAAAACTTGCGCATGCATAGAATTGAGCATTTCTAAGGCATCAAAATAGACGTTATACTCTTTTTAGTGTTCTTGGAAGTCTTAACTTGCTAGTTTAGCTTTTGGACAAAGTTTCGTTAGGTAAAGAAGCCAATAGACCAAGTTAAGTTCAAAATTGCACGAAACATGGAAAACTTGCGCATGCATAGAATTGAGCATTCCTAAGGCATCAAAATGGACAGTTATACTCTTTTTAGTGTTCTTGGAAGTCTTAACTTACTAGTTTAGCTTTTGGGCAACGTTTCGTTAGGTAAAGAAGCCAATAGACCAAGTTAAGTTCAAAATTGCACGAAACGTGAAAAACTTGTCTATGCATAGAATTGAGCATTCCTAAGGCATCAAAATGGACCGTTATACTCTATTTAGTGTTCTTAGAAGTCTTAACTTGCTAGTTTAGCTTTTGGACAACGTTTCGTTAGGTAAAGAAGCCAATAGACCAAGTTAAGTTCAAAATGGCACGACACATGAAAAACTTGTCTATGCATAGAATTGAGCATTTCTAAGGCATCAAAAGGGACCGTTATACTCTATTTAGTGTTCTTAGAAGTCTTAACTTACTAGTTTAGCTTTTGGACAACGTTTTGTTAGGTAAAGAAGCCAATAGACCAAGTTAAGCTCAAAATTGCACGAAACATGGAAAACTTGCGCATGCATAGAATTGAGCATTCCTAAGGCATCAAAATAGACCGTTATACTCTTTTTAGTGTTCTTGGAAGTCTTAACTTGCTAGTTTAGCTTTTGGACAACGTTTCGTTAGGTAAAGAAGCCAATAGACCAAGTTAAGTTCAAAATTGCACAAAACATGGAAAACTTGCGCATGCATAGAATTGAGCATTCCTAAGGGATCAAAATAGACCGTTATACTCTTTTTAGTGTTCTTGGAAGTCTTAACTTGCTAGTTTAGCTTTTGGGCAACGTTTCGTTAGGTAAGGAAGCCAATCGACCAAGTTAAGTCCAAAATTGCACGAAACGTGAAAAACTTGTCTATGCATAGAATTGAGCATTCCTAAGGCATCAAAATAGACGTTATACTCTTTTTAGTGTTCTTGGAAGTCTTAACTTGCTAGTTTAGCTTTTGGACAACGTTTCGTTAGGTAAAGAAGCCAATAGACCAAGTTAAGTTCAAAATGGCACGACACATGAAAAACTTGTCTATGCATAGAATTGAGCATTTCTAAGGCATCAAAAGGGACCGTTATACTCTATTTAGTGTTCTTAGAAGTCTTAACTTACTAGTTTAGCTTTTGGACAACGTTTCGTTAGGTAAAGAAGCCAATAGACCAAGTTAAGCTCAAAATTGCACGAAACATGGAAAACTTGCGCATGCATAGAATTGAGCATTCCTAAGGCATCAAAATAGACCGTTATACTCTTTTTAGTGTTCTTGGAAGTCTTAACTTGCTAGTTTAGCTTTTGGACAACGTTTCGTTAGGTAAAGAAGCCAATAGACCAAGTTAAGTTCAAAATTGCACAAAACATGGACAACTTGCGCATGCAGAGAATTGAGCATTCCTAAGGCATCAAAATAGACCGTTATACTCTTTTTAGTGTTCTTGGAAGTCTTAAATTGCTAGTTTAGCTTTTGGGCAACGTTTCGTTAGGTAAAGAAGCCAATAGACCAAGCTAAGCTCAAAATTGCACGAAACATGGAAAACTTGCGCATGCATAGAATTGAGCATTCCTAAGGCATCAAAATAGACCGTTATACTCTTTTTAGTGTTCTTGGAAGTCTTAACTTGCTAGTTTAGCTTTTGGACAACGTTTCGTTAGGTAAAGAAGCCAATAGACCAAGTTAAGTTCAAAATTGCACGAAACATGGAAAACTTGCGCATGCATAGAATTGAGCATTCCTAAGGCATCAAAAGGGACCGTTATACTCTTTTTAGTGTTCTTGGAAGTCTTAACTTGCTAGTTTAGCTTTTGGGCAACGTTTCGTTAGGTAAAGAAGCCAATAGACCAAGTTAAGTTCAAAATGGCACGAAACATGAAAAACTTGTCTATGCATAGAATTGAGCATTCCTAAGGCATCAAAATAGACCGTTATACTCTTTTTAGTGTTCTTGGAAGTCTTAACTTGCTAGTTTAGCTTTTGGACAACGTTTCGTTATGTAAAGAAGCCAATAGACCAAGTTAAGTTCAAAATTGCACGAAACTTGGAAAACTTGCGCATGCATAGAATTGAGCATTCCTAAGGCATCAAAATAGACCGTTATACTCTTTTTAGTGTTCTTGGAATTCTTAACTTGCTAGTTTAGCTTTTGGACAACGTTTCGTTAGGTAAAGAAGCCAATAGACCAAGTTAAGTTCAAAATTGCACGAAACGTGAAAAACTTGTCTATGCATAGAATTGAGCATTCCTAAGGCATCAAAATAGACCGTTATACTCTTTTTAGTGTTCTTGGAAGTCTTAACTTACTAGTTTAGCTTTTTGCCAACGTTTCGTTAGGTAAAGAAGTCAATAGACCATGTTAAGTTCAAAATTGCACGAAACGAGAAAAACTTGTCTATGCATAGAATTGAGCATTCCTAAGGCATCAAAATGGACCGTTATACTCTATTTAGTGTTCTTAGAAGTCTTAACTTGCTAGTTTAGCTTTTGGACAACGTTTCGTTAGGTAAAGAAGCCAATAGACCAAGTTAAGTTCAAAATGGCACGACACATGAAAAACTTGTCTATGCATAGAATTGAGCATTTCTAAGGCATCAAAAGGGACCGCTATACTCTATTTAGTGTTCTTAGAAGTCTTAACTTACTAGTTTAGCTTTTGGACAACGTTTTGTTAGGTAAAGAAGCCAATAGACCAAGTTAAGTTCAAAATTGCACGAAACGTGAAAAACTTGCGCATGCATAGAATTGAGCATTCCTAAGGCATCAAAATGGACCGTTATACTCTATTTAGTGTTCTTAGAAGTCTTAACTTGCTAGTTTAGCTTTTGGACAACGTTTCGTTAGGTAAAGAAGCCAATAGACCAAGTTAAGTTCAAAATGGCACGACACATGAAAAACTTGTCTATGCATAGAATTGAGCATTTCTCAGGCATCAAAAGGGACCGTTATACTCTATTTAGTGTTCTTAGAAGTCTTAACTTACTAGTTTAGCTTTTGGACAACGTTTTGTTAGGTAAAGAAGCCAATAGACCAAGTTAAGCTCAAAATTGCACGAAACATGGAAAACTTGCGCATGCATAGAATTGAGCATTCCTAAGGCATCAAAATAGACCGTTATACTCTTTTTAGTGTTCTTGGAAGTCTTAACTTGCTAGTTTGGCTTTTGGACAACGTTTCGTTAGGTAAAGAAGCCAATAGACCAAGTTAAGTTCAAAATTGCACGAAACATGGAAAACTTGCGCATGCATAGAATTGAGCATTCCTAAGGCATCAAAATAGACGTTATACTCTTTTTAGTGTTCTTGGAAGTCTTAACTTGCTAGTTTAGCTTTTGGACAACGTTTCGTTAGGTAAAGAAGCCAATAGACCAAGTTAAGTTCAAAATTGCACGAAACATGAAAAACTTGCGCATGCATAGAATTGAGCATTCCTAAGGCATCAAAATAGGCGTTATACTCTTTTTAGTGTTCTTGGAAGTCTTAACTTGCTAGTTTAGCTTTTGGACAACGTTTCGTTAGGTAAAGAAGCCAATAGACCAAGTTAAGTTCAAAATTGCACGAAACATGGAAAACTTGCGCATGCATAGAATTGAGCATTCCTAAGGCATCAAAATGGACCGTTATACTCTATTTAGTGTTCTTAGAAGTCTTAACTTGCTAGTTTAGCTTTTGGACAACGTTTCGTTAGGTAAAGAAGCCAATAGACCATGTTAAGTTCAAAATTGCACGAAACATGAAAAACTTGTCGATGCATAGAATTGAGCATTCCTAAGGCATCAAAATGGACCGTTATAATCTATTTAGTGTTCTTACAAGTCTTAACTTGCTAGTTTAGCTTTTGGACAACGTTTCGTTAGGTAAAGAAGCAAATAGACCAAGTTAAGTTCAAAATTACACGAAACATGGAAAACTTGCGCATGCATAGAATTGAGCATTCCTAAGGCATCAAAATAGACCGTTATACTATTTTTAGTGTTCTTGGAAGTCTTAACTTGCTAGTTTAGCTTTTGGACAACGTTTCGTTAGGTAAAGAAGCCAATAGACCAAGTTAAGTTCAAAATTGCACGAAACATGGAAAACTTGCGCATTCATAGAATTGAGCATTCCTAAGGCATCAAAAGGGACCGTTATACTCTATTTAGTGTTCTTAGAAGTCTTAACTTACTAGTTTAGCTTTTGGACAACGTTTCGTTAGGTAAAGAAGCCAATAGACCAAGTTAAGCTCAAAATTGCACGAAACATGGAAAACTTGCGCATGCATAGAATTGAGCATTCCTAAGGCATCAAAATAGACCGTTATACTCTTTTTAGTGTTCTTGGAAGTCTTAACTTGCTAGTTTAGCTTTTGGACAACGTTTCGTTAGGTAAAGAAGCCAATAGACCAAGTTAAGTTCAAAATTGCACGAAACATGGAAAACTTGCGCATGCATAGAATTGAGCATTCCTAAGGCATCAAAATAGACCGTTATACTCTTTTTAGTGTTCTTGGAAGTCTTAACTTGCTAGTTTAGCTTTTGAACAACGTTTCGTTAGGTAAAGAAGCCAATAGACCAAGTTAAGTTCAAAATTAGACGAAACGTGAAAAACTTGTCTATGCATAGAATTGAGCATTCCTAAGGCATCAAAATGGACCGTTATACTCTATTTAGTGTTCTTAGAAGTCTTAACATGCTAGTTTAGCTTTTGGACAACGTTTCGTTAGGTAAAGAAGCCAATAGACCAAGTTAAGTTCAAAATGGCACGAAACATGAAAAACTTGCGCATGCATAGAATTGAGCATTTCTAAGGCATCAAAATGGACCGTTATACTCTATTTAGTGTTCTTACAAGTCTTAACTTGCTAGTTTAGCTTTTGGACAACGTTTCGTTAGGTAAAGAAGCAAATAGACCAAGTTAAGTTCAAAATTACACGAAACATGCAAAACTTGCGCATGCATAGAATTGAGCATTCCTAAGGCATCAAAATAGACCGTTATACTCTTTTTAGTGTTCTTGGAAGTCTTAACTTGCTAGTTTAGCTTTTGGACAACGTTTCGTTAGGTAAAGAAGCCAATAGACCAAGTTAAGTTCAAAATTGCACGAAACATGGAAAAACTTGCGCATGCATAGAATTGAGCATTCCTAAGGCATCAAAATAGACCGTTATACTCTTTTTAGTGTTCTTGGAAGTCTTAACTTGCTAGTTTAGCTTTTGGACAACGTTTCGTTAGGTAAAGAAGCCAATAGACCAAGTTAAGTTCAAAATTAGACGAAACGTGAAAAACTTGTCTATGCATAGAATTGAGCATTCCTAAGGCATCAAAATGGACCGTTATACTCTATTTAGTGTTCTTAGAAGTCTTAATTTGCTAGTTTAGCTTTTGGACAACGTTTCGTAGGTAAAGAAGCCAATAGACCTAGTTAAGTTCAAAATGGCACGAAACATGAAAAACTTGTCGATGCATAGAATTGAGCATTTCTAAGGCATCAAAATGGACCGTTATACTCTATTTAGTGTTCTTACAAGTCTTAACTTGCTAGTTTAGCTTTTGGACAACGTTTCGTTAGGTAAAGAAGCAAATAGACCAAGTTAAGTTCAAAATTACACGAAACATGGAAAACTTGCGCATGCATAGAATTGAGCATTCCTAAGGCATCAAAATAGACCGTTATACTATTTTTTGTGTTCTTTGAAGTCTTAACTTGCTAATTTAGCTTTTGGACAACGTTTCGTTAGGTAAAGAAGCCAATAGACCAAGTTAAGTTCAAAATTGCATGAAACATGGAAAACTTGCGCATGCATAGAATTGAGCATTCCTAAGGCATCAAAATAGACGTTATACTCTTTTCAGTGTTCTTGGAAGTCTTAACTTGCTAGTTTAGCTTTTGGACAACGTTTCGTTAGGTAAAGACGCCAATAGACCAAATTAAGTTCAAAATTGCACGAAACTTGGAAAACTTGCGCATGCATAGAATTGAGCATTCCTAAGGCATCAAAATGGACCGTTATACTCTATTTAGTGTTCTTAGAAGTCTTAATTTGCTAGTTTAGCTTTTGGACAACGTTTCGTTAGGTAAAGAAGCCAATAGACCAAGTTAAGTTCAAAATGGCACGAAACATGAAAAACTTGTCGATGCATAGAATTGAGCATTTCTAAGGCATCAAAATGGACCGTTATACTCTATTTAGTGTTCTTACAAGTCTTAACTTGCTAGTTTAGCTTTTGGACAACGTTTCGTTAGGTAAAGAAGCAAATAGACCAAGTTAAGTTCAAAATTACACGAAACATGGAAAACTTGCGCATGCATAGAATTGAGCATTCCTAAGGCATCAAAATAGACCGTTATACTATTTTTAGTGTTCTTTGAAGTCTTAACTTGCTAGTTTAGCTTTTGGACAACGTTTCGTTAGGTAAAGAAGCCAATAGACCAAGTTAAGTTCAAAATGTTGGATCGGATGGCACCACAAGAGGGGGGGTGAATTGTGTCCTTAGTCAATTTTAGACTAGGTCACCTCTTTTTTAGTTTCACCCTAAGCGGAAGCTAAATACCAAATTGAGTACTAGTGTAGATGTATATAAATCAAGTAGAACAATCAATTCGAGCAAATCACATATAAAATCCTAATATGATTGTATGGTCTCCTAATGGCAGATTTGAGTACAAAGCAATTAAACAAGCTCAAGCAAGTCAAGGACAATTGATATAAGCAAGATAGATAACTTTAAGATCAAGAACCAAGCAAGATGATCAAGTATGTATATGTCACTTGTAAAACAAATGTAATTAGGGCACAAAATCAGATTTGACAATTAATTGAACAAGCTTGACTCTAGCAACCTAAATGATCAATTTCAAGTATGTATGATATGAGAATGCAATGCTAATTGAAATTGCTGGAAAGTAAAAGAGGCAAGAGATTTATAGTGGTTCGGCTTAACCCAAGCCTACTCCACTCCCCAAGTCCCACTTGGGAATTTCAAACACTCCACTATAGCTTGTTCAACCGAGTCAAGCGGAACTCATACAACCAGTGTTTTTGTAGCTCAAACACCAAACTTTACACACCGTGTGGTTTATAGCTCACCACACCAAACTCTACACACCGTGTGGTTTGTAGCTCACCACACTAACTTAATCAACAAAATACAAGCTCAAAAATGGCTCTAAGAATAGCCGGGTATGAGATAAGTTTAGGCTCAAAGGCTGGCTCTTTAGTAGCTGGATTTGTAAGTGTCTAAGACTCAAATGAAGCTCTTGAAAAGCTGGAATGGGAATGGTAAGCACAAAACTCAGATTTGAGATTTTTTTTTTTTGGTTGCTAGGGTATGTGAAATTTTGAGTAGTGTATCAACCAACGAAAATCAGTTGTGATAAGGCTTGAATGGTGAAATGGAGATATAGAATGAAGCCTTATAGGTGCTGGAAATCAGATTGCTCAAGCAAGTAGAATGGCTCTTGAGGAAATGATAAGAATCTGGTAAGAAAGGCTCAAGAGTAACAATAAAGCTTTACTTGGCTAGTGTGTATGATCTCTCTTCAAAATCAAGTATGTAATCAAGGAATGAATGAGTGAAAGAATGAAAGCTTAGAAGATGAAGAACACTAGAGAGAGAGAGTGTAATTTTCGGCCAAGTATATGCACCATAGACAAAGAGTTAGTTTATATAGAAAATTGTGGAGTGTAAGCTCATGAAATGAGGGCCATTGGATTGATATGAAAGATATGGACCCTTGGATCATTATAGACGTTAGAAGGCTTAGAGAAGTGTGAAAATGATTACAACAAGTCTTTTTTGGTAGGAAGAAATAATGGCTTTTGGATGGATATAGACTTTGGAGGCCACCTTGAAAGATACAACAATTGACTTGAGAAAAGTTTGTCTTTTAGGTGGAGTAAATCATGGCTTTTGAATGGATATAGACTTTAGAGGCATCTTGAAAGATACAACCATTGACTTGAGAAAATTTTGTCTCTTAGGTGGAGTAAATCATGGCCTTTGGATCAAGTGAAGATTCAATTTTGGCCATAGGATGTAAAGTAGGAGAGATAAGAATAAAGCTTGAATCTTTGGCCATTGGATTAAAATGTGATTTTGATGTAGAGAGAATATGATCCATTGGATGTGGAGTGTCTTGGTGGGAAAGAGAAATGGTTTTGAAATAAAGCTTCCCACACATGTGAAGAGAAAAACTTGTCATAAGACTTGTTGTACCTCTTGTCTCCTTCTTTCAAATTAACTTTTCCTTCTCTTCTCTTTTGGCTCCAAGTCTTCTAGTTAAGATGTAACTATGGTTAACTTGTCTTCTTTGCCATGTCATCAATGCCATGTCAACAATGCCATGTCAGCTGCCACGTCACGTCCGTCGATTCTGACTTTGACTAGGAAGTTAATTTTACTTCAATTGATCCCAATTAAGCTCCAAGACATCTTTGGCAACACTTGACTTATGTTGACCACGAAATTTACTTTCTTAATCATGTTTGACACTGATTAAGCCTTCACTAATGTTGGTCAAGGATGACATTAGGACCAATTTACGTTTTGGTCACCCTACACACAAATCATACTCAAAACATGCTATGTAAACCCTTTTAGGGTTTCTTGCAATTAGTCCACGTTAGTTCAATAATCAAATCATCAAATAAGCACAATTGAACTAGTTTAATATAAGTCTTGAATTCCTAAACTAATCAAGTAGGCATATGCACCTAGGTTTCTCAATACAGTCAATAGATTAAAGTTCAATCAAAACATGCCGTTGTAATCACTCAAACATATATTCAACATTCTCCCCCTTTTGATGATTACAAAATAACTTATGTAACTTTGAGCTATTTTCTTTAATTCACATGAGAAACTCTCCCCCTCACATTATGCTTCACACAAATAAACTTCCTATAAGCATATGTTTCAATAAACACAAGGGAATTGCAATTCAAGACAAGTAAAGTATCAATAGGCAAGGTCTATACAATATGACATTCAAGTTCCTCCCCCTTAACCTATGCATACCAAACTTTAAAGTTCAAAGTATATTTCTCCCCCTTTATTTTGTAAATGCATCCAAAAGGTGTTCAATATAAGCAATGCATAAACATTCATACACATATCAAGGACTCATTCTCATGCCTAGATTACCTCTTAAAAATTCAAATCTCTCTTGGTTTAGAGGTTTAGTTAGTATGTCCGCAAGTTGGTTCATTGTGTCCACATACTCTAATTTAATTGTCCCTTGAGTCACATGATCTCTAATAAAATGATGCCTAATTTCAATATGTTTAGCCTTAGAATGATGCATCGGATTTTTAGAAAGGCTAAAGGCACTAGTATTATCACAATATATAGGAATATCTTTTAATTTAAGTCCAAAATCATTTAGTTGTTGTCTAATCCATAAGAGTTGAGCACAACAACTCCCTATAGCCATATATTCGGCTTCGGTGGTAGATAGGGCTACACAAGGTTGTTTCTTGGAGAACCAAGAAATAAGCATACTCCCTAGGAATTGACATGTACCCGAAGTACTCTTTCTATTTATCTTACACCCAGCAAAATCAGCATCACTATATGCATATAAATCAAACAAAGAATTTTTATCATACCATATGCCAAGAGTTGATGTATGTCTAAGATACCTAAATATTCTCTTAACCGCTAGGAAATGAGAATGCATAGGCTGACTCTGAAATCTAGCACACATGCATACACTAAACATAATGTCGGGTCTACTAGAGGTCAAATACAAAAGTGAGCCAATCATGGACCTATACATTTTAGAATCATAAGGCTGTCCATGTTCATCTTTGTCAAGCTTAGTAGACACACTCATGGGAGTAGGAGAAGGATTCAAGGAATCAAAACCAAACTTTTTAAGCATATCATGAATATATTTAGTTTGACTAATATGTATACCTTTCTTAGTTTGTTTAACTTGTAGTCCTAAAAAGAAGGTAAGTTCACCCATCATAGACATCTCAAATTCACTTTTCATGCACAACTCAAATTCTTTGCACATAGCATCATTAGTAGCACCAAATATAATGTCATCTACGTATATTTGAACAATAAGCATGTCATGACCTTTTTCCTTTAAGAACAAAGTGCTATCAATTCTTCCTCTTTTAAAACCATTTTGAATTAAGAATGAGGAAAGTCTATCATACCATGCCCTAGGTGCTTGTTTCAAACCATACAAGGCTTTTGTCAATTTATAAACATGGTTTGGAAAGTTAGGATCTTCAAATCCGGGTGGTTGCTTTACATGCACATTCTCATTGATAAAACCATTCAAAAATGCACTTTTGACATCCATTTGATAAAGTTTAAAACCTTTGAAACATGCAAATGCCATAAGCAACCTAATAGCTTCTAACCTAGCTACGGGGGCAAATGTTTTTTCATAGTCAATCCCTTCTTCTTGGTTGTACCCTTGTGCAACCAACCTAGCCTTGTTTCTAATAACTTCACCATCTTCATTCATTTTGTTCTTAAACACCCATTTAGTTCCAATTATGGTTTGGTCTTTAGGTCTTGGAACTAAATGCCAAACTTCATTCCTAGTGAATTGATTCAACTCATCTTGCATAGCAATAATCCATTTATCATCAAGCAAAGCATCATCAATGTTTCTAGGTTCTATTTGAGAAATTAAGGCATAAGAACCATGCACATCAACAATTAAAGCAGTATTAATTAAATTTGCAGTCACATTATCTACCACATTAGCATGCATATCATTATCATTAGGAGCTAAGTGAGATCTACGAGTCCTTACCCCTTGATGCAAATCGCCAATTATGAGTTGTTTGGGATGCTTGTGTTTGTCCTTCACTTGCAACCATGATGTAGGAGCTGTAGTTTCACTATTGGAGGTCACGGGTGCAACCTCACTTTCTTCCAAGCCCACGGGTGCATCACTATTTTGTGTCTCCTCGTGCTCATTTCCTCCCTCTTTGCTTGGTCCATCATCTTTAGGTGTAGGAGAGTCATCTTTATCATCTTTTAAGCTCAACTTCTCCAAACCTAACTCAATGTCATCATTCTCAAGCAAAGGGTCAAATGCAAGAGTTTCAATAAATTTAACATGAATGGACTCTTCTATTCTCCTAGACTTTGGATTGTAAACTCTATAAGCTCTAGAAGTTAAAGCATAGCCAACAAATACACAAGGAGTAGATTTGCATCAAATTTATCTAAGTCATCCTTAGTGTTTAGTACATAACATTTGCAACCAAAAACTCTAAAGTAATCAACCTTAGGTTTTCTATCATTCCAAATCTCATAAGGTGTCTTATTTATCTTCTTTCTAATAGACAACCTATTTGTAACATAGCATGCACAATTAATGGCCTCGGCCCACAAGAACTTAGGCAAATCATGTTCACAAAGCATAGTCCTAGCAATTTCTTGTAAAGTTCTATTCTTCCTTTCTACCACCCCATTTTGTTGGGGTGTCCTAGGTGAAGAGAAATCATGTCTAATGCCATATTCATCACATAGATCAATAAATGCATGATTATCAAATTCTCCTCCATGATCACTCCTAATCTTGCTAATGCTTATGTTCTTTTCATTTTGAAGCCTCTTGATTAGTTTTGAAAACTCATGAATGGTCTCATGTTTATGTGCAAGGAAAATCACCCAAGTATATCTAGAATAATCATCAACAATTACAAAGGCATAGGATCTACCACCTACACTTTTAACTCTACTTGGACCAAACAAATCAAGATGCAAAAGTTCTAAAACCCTAGTAGTTGAAATCTGGTTTTTAGACTTGAAAGACTCCCTAGTGTGTTTTCCTCTAATGCATGGCTCACAAGCATCATACATGTCAAAGTTCAAAGAAGGTATGCCTCTAACAAGATTATTTCTAACCAATTTTTCAATTGTAGAAATTCCTATATGTCCTAATCTTCTATGCCATATATTCACATCACTAACATTGGAAATCAAGCATTTAAGTTTGCAATCATTCAAGTCTTTCAAATTAATAGAATACACATTACCATCTCTTTTTCCTACAAGCACACATTCATTCATGGCATTTAAAAACTCACACTTTGAATCATCAAAACATATGCGCAAGCCACCATCACACAATTGAGAAATACTAAGAAGGTTAAAAGATAATCCATCAACTAATTGCACATTAGAGATAGAGAAAGAGGATACATCACCTATGGATCCTTGACCAAGGATCCTACCCTTCTTGTTGTCACCAAAAGTCACATGACCACCATTAGAGAACTTCTTGAGAGAAGAAAAAGAACTTGAGTTCCCGGTCATGTGTCTTGAGCAACCACTATCCAAGTACCACTTGGAAGCCTTAGAACTTTTGATTTTCAAGAACACCTACATTAGTTCAATTCGCTTTAGGTACCCAATTTCTTTTGGGTCCTAGGAGGTTAGCATCAAGAATCTTGGTTCCCTTTGGAACCCACATTTGCTTAACTTTCTTGCCAAACACATATTGAAACTTTGGAAAAACTTTGGCATTCAAGTTATGCATATATGCATCATTTGAAGAATGAAATGAAGTGCTAGCATACATAGAGCCTTGTGGAGCTCTAGGAGCCCTAGAATTCCTTATGGGTTGCCCTAATTTCTTAGGAAACCCTACGGGTCTCTTGGGACCAGATTTGATATCCTTCTTCCAAGGTTGATTTGGCACACCCCTAATGGGAATAGGCCTATGTCTCACGGATTGGACAAATGATACATGTTCATGATGTGATTTCGAAGTGCTAGCATGCATATCATTCAAAGCATTGTAGTTAGGAGGTGAAAAAATCATTTTCTTAGGAAAACAATCCTCCTTCATGTCATTCAAGGAATGCAAATATCCATGTGATACGAAAGATGTAGAAATATCATGCATATCACATTTCTTCAATTTTACATCATCACCAACATAACCTAAACCCGATTTGTCCAAAGATTGTCTAAGGCATGATAAGAGTGAATCAAGTCTAGAAGATCCCACACTAAACTTCGAGAAAGATTTCTCTAGATCCTCATATCTCAATTTCAAAGCTTCTAATTCATTTTGAACAATAGAGTCATCGTGTGACTCTTGGTTCTCATTAGGTACAATAGCAATCAATTTCAAATCATCATACTCTTCTTGCAAGGTACTAAGTTTAAATTGTAAATCTTCAATCAAAGGTTCATGATCACACTTAGACATGTTATTAGCACACATGGCAGCAAGCATATCGCACTTTTCATCACATTTAGCATTGAGATCATCAATGGTCTTTTCATGCTCTTCTATCTTAGCATTTAAACAATCAATCTCATTTTTCAATTGTTTCTTTTCCTTATGCATTTTCCTATTCTTATCATTCATGTCATTAAGTAAGGAAAGCAAATCATCAATAGACACATCATCATCATCATTATCAAAAGAATTTACCTCCTCATCCGGATCGGATGAGTTTCCTTTGGCCATCAAGCAAAATCTAGCAAACTCATCCTCACTTGAAGAGCTTTCGGAGTCCGAATCACTCCAACTAGCTTTGAAGGCTCTCTTGGATTGCTCCTTGCTCTTATCTTTCTTCTTTGGACACTCATACTTCATGTGCCCCTTCTTGCCACACTCAAAGCACCTCAAATCTTTGTCTTGCTCCTCATGGTTCCCTTTGGAGTCCCTTTGATCCCCACGACCAGATTTGAAGTTGTCCCTCTTTGAGTGGCCAAAAGGTCTACCACCTTGTTTCTTCTTGTTTATCAAGTATCTCTTGAACCTCCTTGTCATTAAGGCTACTTCCTCATCACTCAAATCATCTCCACTATCACCCTTGGAGGCAAAAACAATGCTCTTCTTTTTGGTGTCCTCTTTTTGAGCTTCTCTTGCCTTCAAGTTTGTCTCATATACCAGAAGTGATCCTACAAGCTCATCCAACTTCAAAATTTTGAGATCTTTAGCTTCTTGGATGGCAGTCACTTTGGCATCCCATGCTTCCGGAAGACTTCTCAAGTACTTTTGCACCTTTTCTTGATTGGAGAATGTCTTCCCTAAAGATTCAAGAGAATTCAGAATTTTGGTTAGTCTAATATCCATATCGGTAATAGACTCATGTGGAAACATAGTGAACAATTCATATGAATGCATGAGCATGTTAATCTTAGACTCCTTTACTTGATTAGTTCCCTCATGCTTCATCTCTAACCTAGTCCACATATCTTGAGCCGAAATGCATGTAGAAATATGTTTTAGCTTCAATTGAATTCAATGCATTAAATAAAATAGACATAGCTTTAGCATTCAAAGAAATCTTTTTCTTATCATTATCATCCCATTTATCCCTAGGTTTTGAAATCTCTTTTTCGACATCACCGATCTTGGTGGTGATGGTAGGCTCATAAGGTCCATCCTCTATGACATACCACAAATCAATATCAAGAGACATGAAATAAAGTTTCATTCTCATTTTCCAATGGTCATAGTCTTCTCCATTAAAGAATGGAGGTCTACCACTAGATTGACCCTCTAACACATGATCATGTCTACCACTAGTAGATGCCATCATATAAATCACTAATAATGCACAAGAAAATTACTTCTATATGCAAGGGAACACAAGCTTCGATACCACTTGTTGGATCGGATGGCACCACAAGAGGGGGGGTGAATTGTGTCCTTAGTCAATTTTAGACTAGGTCACCTCTTTTTTAGTTTCACCCTAAGCGGAAGCTAAATACCAAATTGAGTACTAGTGTAGATGTATATAAATCAAGTAGAACAATCAATTCGAGCAAATCACATATAAAATCCTAATATGATTGTATGGTCTCCTAATGGCAGATTTGAGTACAAAGCAATTAACAAGCTCAAGCAAGTCAAGGACAATTGATATAAGCAAGATAGATAACTTTAAGATCAAGAACCAAGCAAGATGATCAAGTATGTATATGTCACTTGTAAAACAAATGTAATTAGGGCACAAAAT
Organism: Tripterygium wilfordii; assembly: GCF_013401445.1. NCBI lineage: Eukaryota > Viridiplantae > Streptophyta > Magnoliopsida > Celastrales > Celastraceae > Tripterygium > Tripterygium wilfordii. The sequence goes on along the minus strand of NW_024056369.1, from coordinate 102,157 downwards.
CAGATTTGACAATTAATTGAACAAGCTTGACTCTAGCAACCTAAATGATCAATTTCAAGTATGTATGATATGAGAATGCAATGCTAATTGAAATTGCTGGAAAGTAAAAGAGGCAAGAGATTTATAGTGGTTCGGCTTAACCCAAGCCTACTCCACTCCCCAAGTCCCACTTGGGAATTTCAAACACTCCACTATAGCTTGTTCAACCGAGTCAAGCGGAACTCATACAACCAGTGTTTTTGTAGCTCAAACACCAAACTTTACACACCGTGTGGTTTATAGCTCACCACACCAAACTCTACACACCGTGTGGTTTGTAGCTCACCACACTAACTTAATCAACAAAATACAAGCTCAAAAATGGCTCTAAGAATAGCCGGGTATGAGATAAGTTTAGGCTCAAAGGCTGGCTCTTTAGTAGCTGGATTTGTAAGTGTTCAGACTCAATTTATGTTCTGGAAATCAGATTGTTCAAGTAAGAAAATGGCTCTTGAGGAAATGATAAGAATCAAGTAAGAAAGGCTCAAGAGTAACAATAAAGCTTTACTTGGCTAGTGTGTATGATCTCTCTTCAAAATCAAGTATGTAATCAAGGAATGAATGAGTGAAAGAATGAAAGCTTAGAAGATGAAGAACACTAGAGAGAGAGATTGTAATTTTCGGCCAAGTGTATACACCATAGACAAAGAGTTAGTTTATATAGAAAATTGTGGAGTGTAAGCTCATGAAATGAGGGCCATTGGATTGATATGAAAGATATGGACCCTTGGATCATTATAGACGTTAGAAGGCTTAGAGAAGTGTGAAAATGATTACAACAAGTCTTTTTTGGTAGGAAGAAATAATGACTTTTGGATGGATATGGACTTTGGAGGCCACCTTGAAAGATACAACAATTGACTTGAGAAAAGTTTGTCTTTTAGGTGGAGTAAATCATGGCTTTTGAATGGATATAGACTTTAGAGGCATCTTGAAAGATACAACCATTGACTTGAGAAAATTTTGTCTCTTAGGTGGAGTAAATCATGGCCTTTGGATCAAGTGAAGATTCAATTTTGGCCATAGGATGTAAAGTAGGAGAGATAAGAATAAAGCTTGAATCTTTGGCCATTGGATTAAAATGTGATTTTCATGTAGAGAGAATATGATCCATTGGATGTGGAGTGTCTTGGTGGGAAAGAGAAATGGTTTTGAAATAAAGCTTCCCACACATGTGAAGAGAAAAACTTGTCATAAGACTTGTTGTACCTCTTGTCTCCTTCTTTCAAATTAACTTTTCCTTCTCTTCTCTTTTGGCTCCAAGTCTTCTAGTTAAGATGTAACTATGGTTAACTTGTCTTCTTTGCCATGTCATCAATGCCATGTCAACAATGCCATGTCAGCTGCCACGTCACGTCCGTCGATTCTGACTTTGACTAGGAAGTTAATTTTACTTCAATTGATCCCAATTAAGCTCCAAGACATCTTTGGCAACACTTGACTTATGTTGACCACGAAATTTACTTTCTTAATCATGTTTGACACTGATTAAGCCTTCACTAATGTTGGTCAAGGATGACATTAGGACCAATTTACGTTTTGGTCACCCTACACACAAATCATACTCAAAACATGCTATGTAAACCCTTTTAGGGTTTCTTGCAATTAGTCCACGTTAGTTCAATAATCAAATCATCAAATAAGCACAATTGAACTAGTTTAATATAAGTCTTGAATTCCTAAACTAATCAAGTAGGCATATGCACCTAGGTTTCTCAATACAGTCAATAGATTAAAGTTCAATCAAAACATGGCCGTTGTAATCACTCAAACATATATTCAACACAAAATTGCACGAAACATGGAAAACTTGCGCATGCATAGAATTGAGCATTCCTAAGGCATCAAAATAGACGTTATACTCTTTTAGTGTTCTTGGAAGTCTTAACTTGCTAGTTTAGCTTTTGGAGAACGTTTCGTTAGGTAAAAAAGCCAATAGACCAAGTTAAGTTCAAAATTGCACGAAACATGGAAAACTTGCGCATGCATAGAATTGAGCATTCCTAAGGCATCAAAATAGACCGTTATACTCTTTTTAGTGTTCTTGGAAGTCTTAACTTGCTAGTTTAGCTTTTCGTCAACGTTTCGTTAGGTAAAGAAGCCAATAGACCAAGTTAAGTTCAAAATTGCACGAAACGTGAAAAAACTTGCGCATGCATAGAATTGAGCATTCCTAAGGCATCAAAATGGACCGTTATACTCTATTTAGTGTTCTTAGAAGTCTTAACTTGCTAGTTTAGCTTTTGGACAACGTTTCGTTAGGTAAAGAAGCCAATAGACCAAGTTAAGTTCAAAATGGCACGACACATGAAAAACTTGTCTATGCATAGAATTGAGCATTTCTAAGGCATCAAAGGGACCGTTATACTCTATTTAGTGTTCTTAGAAGTCTTAACTTACTAGTTTAGCTTTTGGACAACGTTTTGTTAGGTAAAGAAGCCAATAGACCAAGTTAAGCTCAAAATTGCACGAAACATGGAAAACTTGCGCATGCATAGAATTGAGCATTCCTAAGGCATCAAATAGACCGTTATACTCTTTTTAGTGTTCTTGGAAGTCTTAACTTGCTAGTTTAGCTTTTGGACAACGTTTCGTTAGGTAAAGAAGCCAATAGACCAAGTTAAGTTCAAAATTGCACGAAACATGGAAAACTTGCGCATGCATAGAATTGAGCATTCCTAAGGCATCAAAATCGACGTTATACTCTTTTTAGTGTTCTTGGAAGTCTTAACTTGCTAGTTAGCTTTTGGACAACGTTTCGTTAGGTAAAGAAGCCAATAGACCAAGTTAAGTTCAAAATGGCACGACACATGAAAAACTTGTCTATGCATAGAATTGAGCATTTCTAAGGCATCAAAAGGGACCGTTATACTCTATTTAGTGTTCTTAGAAGTCTTAACTTACTAGTTTAGCTTTTGGACAATGTTTTGTTAGGTAAAGAAGCCAATAGACCAAGTTAAGCTCAAAATTGCACGAAACATGGAAAACTTGCGCATGCATAGAATTGAGCATTCCTAAGGCATCAAATAGACCGTTATACTCTTTTAGTGTTCTTGGAAGTCTTAACTTGCTAGTTTAGCTTTTGGACAACGTTTCGTTAGGTAAAGAAGCCAATAGACCAAGTTAAGTTCAAAATTGCTACGAAACATGGAAAACTTGCGCATGCATAGAATTGAGCATTCCTAAGGCATCAAAATAGGACGTTATACTCTTTTTAGTAGTTCTTGGAAGTCTTAACTTGCTAGTTTAGCTTTTGGACAACGTTTCGTTAGGTAAAGAAGCCAATAGACCAAGTTAAGTTCAAAATTGCACGAAACATGGAAAACTTGCGCATGCATAGAATTGAGCATTCCTAAGGCATCAAAATAGACGTTATACTCTTTTTAGTGTTCTTGGAAGTCTTAACTTGCTAGTTTAGCTTTTGGACAACGTTTCGTTAGGTAAAGAAGCCAATAGACCAAGTTAAGTTCAAAATTGACACGAAACATGGAAAAACTTGCGCATGCATAGAATTGAGCATTCCTAAGGCATCAAAATAGACCGTTATACTATTTTTAGTGTTCTTTGAAGTCTTAACTTGCTAGTTTAGCTTTTGGACAACGTTTCGTTAGGTAAAGAAGCCAATAGACCAAGTTAAGTTCAAAATTGCACGAAACATGGAAAACTTGCGCATGCATAGAATTGAGCATTGCTAAGGCATCAAAATTGACCGTTATACTCTTTTTTGTGTTCTTGGAAGTCTTAAATTGCTAGTTTAGCTTTTGGACAACGTTTCGTTAGGTAAAGAAGCCAATAGACCAAGTTAAGTTCAAAATTGCACGAAACAGTGGACAAACTTGTCGCATGCATAGAATTGAGAATTCCTAAGGCATCAAAATAGGACCGTTATACTCTATTTTAGTGTTCTTAGGAAGTCTTAACTTGCTAGTTTAGCTTTTCGGACAACGTTTCGTTAGGTAAAGAAGCCAATAGACCAAGTTAAGTTCAAAATTGCACGAAACGTGAAAAACTTGTCTATGCATAGAATTGAGCATTCCTAAGGCATCAAAATGGACCGTTATACTCTATTTAGTGTTCTTAGAAGTCTTAACTTGCTAGTTTAGCTTTTGGACAACGTTTCGTTAGGTAAAGAAGCCAATAGACCAAGTTAAGTTCAAAATGGCACGAAACATGAAAAACTTGTCTATGCATAGAATTGAGCATTTCTAAGGCATCAAAAGGGACCGTTATACTGTATTTAGTGTTCTTAGAGGTCTTAACTTGCTAGTTTAGCTTTTGGACAACGTTTCGTTAGGTAAAGAAGCCAATAGACCAAGTTAAGTTCAAAATTGCACGAAACATGGAAAACTTGCGGATGCATAGAATTGAGCATTCCTAAGGCATCAAAATAGACCGTTATACTCTTTTTAGTGTTCATGGAAGTCTTAACTTGCTAGTTTAGCTTTTGGACAACGTTTCGTTAGGTAAAGAAGCCAATAGACCAAGTTAAGTTCAAAATTGCACGAAACATGGAAAACTTGCGCATGCATAGAATTGAGCATTCCTAAGGCCCTCAAAATAGACCGTTATACTCTTTTTAGTGTTCTTGGAAGTCTTAACTTGCTAGTTTTAGCTTTTGGACAACGTTTCGTTAGGTAAAGAAGCCAATAGACCAAGTTAAGTTCAAAATTGCACGAAACATGGAAAACTTGCGCATGCATAGAATTGAGCATTCCTAAGGCATCAAAATAGGCGTTATACTCTTTTAGTGTTCTTGGAAGTCTTAACTTGCTAGTTTAGCTTTTGGACAACGTTTCGTTAGGTAAGAAGCCAATAGACCAAGTTAAGTTCAAAATTGCACGAAACATGGAAAACTTGCGCATGCATAGAATTGAGCATTCCTAAGGCATCAAAATGGACCGTTATACTCTATTTAGTGTTCTTTGAAGTCTTAACTTGCTAGTTTAGCTTTTGGACAACGTTTCGTTAGGTAAAGAAGCCAATAGACCAAGTTAAGTTCAAAATTGCACGAAACATGAAAAACTTGTCGATGCATAGAATTGAGCATTCCTAAGGCATCAAAATGGACCGTTATAATCTATTTAGTGTTCTTAGCAAGTCTAACTTGCTAGTTTAGCTTTTGGACAACGTTTCGTTAGGTAAAGAAGCAAATAGACCAAGTTAAGTTCAAAATTAGCACGAAACATGGAAAACTTGCGCATGCATAGAATTGAGCATTCCTAAGGCATCAAAATAGGACCGTTATACTATTTTTAGTGTTCTTAGGAAGTCTTACTTGCTAGTTTAGCTTTTGGACAACGTTTCGTTAGGTAAAGAAGCCAATAGACCAAGTTAAGTTCAAAATAGCACGAAACTTGAAAAACTTGTCTATGCATAGAATTGAGCATTTCTAAGGCATCAAAATGGACCGTTATACTCTATTTAGTGTTCTTAGCAGTCTTAACTTGCTAGTTTAGCTTTTGGACAACGTTTCGTTAGGTAAAGAAGCCAATAGACCAAGTTAAGTTCAAAATGCACGACAAATGAAAACTTGTCTATGCATAGAATTGAGCATTTCTAAGGCATCAAAATGGACCGTTATACTCTATTTAGTGTTCTTTGAAGTCTTAACTTACTAGTTTAGCTTTTGGACAACGTTTTGTTAGGTAAGAAGCCAATAGACCAAGTTAAGCTCAAAATTGCACGAAACATGGAAAACTTGCGCATGCACAGAATTGAGCATTCCTAAGGCATCAAAATAGACCGTTATACTCTTTTTAGTGTTCTTGGAAGTCTTAACTTGCTAGTTTAGCTTTTGGACAACGTTTCGTTAGGTAAAGAAGCAATAGGACCAAGTTAAGTTCAAAATTGTACAAAACATGGAAAACTTGCGCATGCATAGAATTGAGCATTCCTAAGGCATCAAAATAGACGTTATACTCTTTTTAGTGTTCTTGGAAGTCTTAACTTGCTAGTTTAGCTTTTGGACAACGTTTCGTTAGTAAAGAAGCCAATAGACCAAGTTAAGTTCAAAATTGCACGAAACATGGAAAACTTGCGCATGCATAGAATTGAGCATTCCTAAGCATCAAAATGGACCGTTATACTCTATTTAGTGTTCTTAGGAAGTCTTAACTTGCTAGTTTAGGTTTTGGACAACGTTTCGTTAGGTAAAGAAGCCAATAGACCAAGTTAAGTTCAAAATGGCACGAAACATGAAAAACTTGTCGATGCATAGAATTGAGCATTTCTAAGGCATCAAAATGGACCGTTATACTCTATTTAGTGTTCTTACAAGTCTTAACTTGCTAGTTTAGCTTTTGGACAACGTTTCGTTAGGTAAAGAAGCAAATAGACCAAGTTAAGTTCAAAATTACACGAAACATGGAAAACTTGTGCATGCATAGAATTGAGCATTCCTAAGGCATCAAAATAGACCGTTATACTATTTTAAGTGTTCTTTGAAGTCTTAACTTGCTAGTTTAGGTTTTGGACAACGTTTCGTTAGGTAAAGAAGCCAATAGACCAGTTAAGTTCAAAATTGCACGAAACATGGAAAACTTGCGCATGCATAGAATTTGAGCATTCCTAAGGCATCAAAATAGACGTTATACTCTTTTTAGTGTTCTTGGAAGTCTTAACTTGCTAGTTTAGCTTTTGGACAACGTTTCGTTAGGTAAAAGAAGCCAATAGACCAAGTTAAGTTCAAAATTGCACGAAACATGGAAAACTTGCGCATGCATAGAATTGAGCATTCCTAAGGCATCAAAATAGACCGTTATACTCTTTTTAGTGTTCTTGAAGTCTTAACTTGCTAGTTTAGCTTTTGGACAACGTTTCGTTAGGTAAAGAAGCCAATAGACCAAGTTAAGTTCAAAATTGCAACGAAACGTGAAAAAACTTGTCTATGCATAGAATTGAGCATTCCTAAGGCATCAAAATGGACCGTTATACTCTATTTAGTGTTCTTAGAAGTCTTAACTTGCCCAGTTTAGCTTTTGGACAACGTTTCGTTAGGTAAAGAAGCCAATAGACCAAGTTAAGTTCAAAATTGCACGAAACATGGAAAACTTGCGCATGCATAGAATTGAGCATTCCTAAGGCATCAAAATGGACCGTTATACTCTATTTAGTGTTCTTAGAAGTCTTAACTTGCCTAGTTTAGCTTTTGGACAACGTTTCGTTAGGTAAAGAAGCCAATAGACCAAGTTAAGTTCAAAATGGCACGACACATGAAAAACTTGTCTATGCATAGAATTGAGCATTTCCTAAGGCATCAAAATGGACCACTTATACTCTATTTAGTGTTCTTAGAAGTCTTAACTTACTAGTTTAGCTTTTGGACAACGTTTTGTTAGGTAAAGAAGCCAATAGACCAAGTTAAGCTCAAAATTGCACGAAACATGGAAAACTTGCGCATGCATAGAATTGAGCATTCCTAAGGCATCAAAATAGACCGTTATACTTTTTTTAGTGTTCTTGGAAGTCTTAACTTGCTAGTTTAGCTTTTGGACAACGTTTCGTTAGGTAAAGAAGCCAATAGACCAAGTTAAGTTCAAAATGGCACGACACATGAAAACTTGTCTATGCAGTAGAATTGAGCATTTCCTAAGGCATCAAAAGGACCGTTATACTCTATTTAGTGTTCTTAGAAGTCCTTAACTTGCTAGTTTAGCTTTTGGACAACGTTTTGTTAGGTAAAGAAGCCAATAGACCAAGTTAAGTCTCAAAATTGCACGAAACATGGAAAACTTGCGCATGCATAGAATTGAGCATTCCTAAGGCATCAAAATAGACCGTTATACTCTTTTTAGTGTTCTTGGAAGTCTTAACTTGCTAGTTTAGCTTTTGGACAACGTTTCGTTAGGTAAAGAAGCCAATAGACCAAGTTAAGTTCAAAATTGCTACGAAACATGGAAAACTTAGCGCATGCATAGAATTGAGCATTCCTAAGGCATCAAAATAGAAGTTATACTCTTTTTAGTGTTCTTGGAAGTCTTAACTTGCTAGTTTAGCTTTTGGACAACGTTTCGTTATGTAAAGAAGCCAATAGACCAAGTTAAGTTCAAAATTGCACGAAACATGGAAAACTTGCGCTATGCATAAGAATTGAGCATTCCTAAGGCATCAAAATGGACCGTTATACTCTATTTAGTGTTCTTAGAAGTCTTAACTTGCCAGTTTAGCTTTTGGACAACCTTTCGTTAGGTAAAGAAGCCAATAGACCAAGTTAAGTTCAAATGGCACGAAACATGGAAAACTTGCGCATGCATAGAATTGAGCATTCCTAAGGCATCAAAATGGACCGTTATACTCTATTTAGTGTTCTTAGAAGTCTTAACTTGCCAGTTTAGCTTTTGGACAACGTTTCGTTAGGTAAAGAAGCCAATAGACCAAGTTAAGTTCAAAATGGCACGACACATGAAAAACTTGTCTATGCATAGAATTGAGCATTTCCTAAGGCATCAAAAGGGACCAGTTTACTCTATTTAGTGTTCTTAGAAGTCTTAACTTACTAGTTTAGCTTTTGGACAACGTTTTGTTAGGTAAAGAAGCCAATAGACCAAGGTTAAGCTCAAAATTGCACGAAACATGGAAAACTTGCGCATGCATAGAATTGAGCATTCCTAAGGCATCAAAATAGACCGTTATACTTTTTTTAGTGTTCTTGGAAGTCTTAACTTGCTAGTTTAGCTTTTGGACAACGTTTCGTTAGGTAAAGAAGCCAATAGACCAAGTTAAGTTCAAAATTGCACGAAACATGGAAAACTTGCGCATGCATAGAATTGAGCATTCCTAAGGCATCAAAATAGACGTTATACTCTTTTAGTGTTCTGGAAGTCTTAACTTGCTAGTTTAGCTTTTGGACAACGTTTCGTTAGGTAAAGAAGCCAATAGACCAAGTTAAGTTCAAAACTGCACGAAACATGAAAAAACTTGCGCATGCATAGAATTGAGCATTCCTAAGGCATCAAAATAGAAGTTATACTCTTTTTAGTGTTCTTGGAAGTCTTAACTTGCTAGTTTAGCTTTTGGACAACGTTTCGTTTATGTAAAGAAGCCAATAGACCAAGTTAAGTTCAAAATTGTACAAAACATGGAAAACTTGCGCATGCATAGAATTGAGCATTCCTAAGGCATCAAAATAGAAGTTATACTCTTTTTAGTGTTCTTGGAGTCTTAACTTGCTAGTTTAGCTTTTGGACAACGTTTCGTTATGTAAAGAAGCCAATAGACCAAGTTAAGTTCAAAATGGCACGAAACATGAAAAACTTGTCGATGCATAGAATTGAGCATTTCTAAGGCATCAAAATGGACCGTTTATACTCTATTTAGTGTTCTTAGAAGTCTTAACTTGCCAGTTTAGCTTTTGGACAACCTTTCGTTAGGTAAAGAAGCCAATAGACCAAGTTAAGTTCAAAATGGCACGAAACATGGAAAAACTTGCCGCATGCATAGAATTGAGCATTCCTAAGGCATCAAAATAGACCGTTATACTCTTTTTAGTGTTCTTTGGAAGTCTTAACTTGCTAGTTTAGCTTTTGGACAACGTTTTCGTTAGGTAAAGAAGCCAATAGACCAAGTTAAGTTCAAAATTGTACAAAACATGGAAAACTTACGCATGCATAGAATTGAGCATTCCTAAGGCATCAAAATAGAAGTTATACTCTTTTTAGTGTTCTTGGAAGTCTTAACTTGCTAGTTTAGCTTTTGGACAACGTTTCGTTATGTAAAGAAGCCAATAGACCAAGTTAAGTTCAAAATTGCACGAAACATGGAAAACTTGCGCATGCATAGAATTGAGCATTCCTAAGGCATCAAAATGGACCGTTATACTCTATTTAGTGTTCTTAGAAGTCTTAAACTTGCCAGTTTAGCTTTTGGACAACCTTTCGTTAGGTAAGAAGCCAATAGACCAAGTTAAGTTCAAAATGGCACGAAACATGGAAAACTTGCGCATGCATAGAATTGAGCATTCCTAAGGCATCAAAATGGACCGTTATACTCTATTTAGTGTTCTTAGAAGTCTTAACTTGCCAGTTTAGCTTTTGGACAACGTTTCGTTAGGTAAAGAAGCCAATAGACCAAGTTAAGTTCAAAATGGCACGACACATGAAAAACTTGTCTATGCATAGAATTGAGCATTTCTAAGGCATCAAAAGGGACCGTTTTACTCTATTTAGTGTTCTTAGAAGTCTTAACTTACTAGTTTAGCTTTTGGACAACGTTTTGTTAGGTAAAGAAGCCAATAGACCAAGTTAAGCTCAAAATTGCACGAAACATGGAAAACTTGCGCATGCATAGAATTGAGCATTCCTAAGGCATCAAAATAGACCGTTATACTTTTTTTTAGTGTTCTTGGAAGTCTTAACTTGCTAGTTTAGCTTTTGGACAACGTTTCGTTAGGTAAAGAAGCCAATAGACCAAATTAAGTTCAAAATTGCACGAAACATGGAAAACTTGCGCATGCATAGAATTGAGCATTCCTAAGGCATCAAAATAGACGTTATACTCTTTTTAGTGTTCTTGGAAGTCTTAACTTGCTAGTTTAGCTTTTGGACAACGTTTCGTTAGGTAAAGAAGCCAATAGACCAAGTTAAGTTCAAAACTGCACGAAACATGAAAAACTTGCGCATGCATAGAATTGAGCATTCCTAAGGCATCAAAATAGGAAGTTATACTCTTTTTAGTGTTCTTGGAAGTCTTAACTTGCTAGTTTAGCTTTTGGACAACGTTTCGTTATGTAAAGAAGCCAATAGACCAAGTTAAGTTCAAAATTGTACAAAACATGGAAAACTTGCGCATGCATAGAATTGAGCATTCCTAAGGCATCAAAATAGAAGTTATACTCTTTTTAGTGTTCTTGGAAGTCTTAACTTGCTAGTTTAGCTTTTGGACAACGTTTCGTTATGTAAAGAAGCCAATAGACCAAGTTAAGTTCAAAATGGCACGAAACATGAAAAACTTGTCGATGCATAGAATTGAGCATTTCTAAGGCATCAAAATGGACCGTTATACTCTATTTAGTGTTCTTACAAGTCTTAACTTGCTAGTTTAGCTTTTGGACAACGTTTCGTTAGGTAAAGAAGCCAATTGACCAAATTAAGTTCAAAACTGCACGAAACATGAAAAACTTGCGCATGCATAGAATTGAGCATTCCTAAGGCATCAAAATAGAAGTTATACTCTTTTTAGTGTTCTTGGAAGTCTTAACTTGCTAGTTTAGCTTTTGGACAACGTTTCGTTATGTAAAGAAGCCAATAGACCAAGTTAAGTTCAAAATTGTACAAACATGGAAAAACTTGCGCATGCATAGAATTGAGCAATTCCTAAGGCATCAAAATAGAAGTTATACTCTTTTTAGTGTTCTTGGAAGTCTTAACTTGCTAGTTTAGCTTTTGGACAACGTTTCGTTATGTAAAGAAGCCAATAGACCAAGTTAAGTTCGAAATGGCACGAAACATGAAAAACTTGTCGATGCATAGAATTGAGCATTTCTAAGGCATCAAAATGGACCGTTATACTCTATTTAGTGTTCTTACAAGTCTTAACTTGCTAGTTTAGCTTTTGGACAACGTTTCGTTAGGTAAAGAAGCCAATAGACCAAGTTAAGTTCAAAATTGCACGAAACATGGAAAACTTGCGCATGCATAGAATTGAGCATTCCTAAGGCATCAAAATAGGACCAGTTATACTCTTTTTAGTGTTCTTGGAAGTCTTAACTTGCTAGTTTAGCTTTTGGACAACGTTTCGTTAGGTAAAGAAGCCAATAGACCAAGTTAAGTTCAAAATTGCACGAAACATGGAAAACTTGCGCATGCATAGAATTGAGCATTCCTAAGGCATCAAAATAGACCGTTATACTCTTTTTAGTGTTCTTGGAAGTCTTAACTTGCTAGTTTAGCTTTTGGACAATGTTTCGTTAGGTAAAGAAGCCAATAGACCAAGTTAAGTTCAAAATTGCACGAAACGTGAAAAACTTGTCTATGCATAGAATTGAGCATTCCTAAGGCATCAAAATGGACCGTTATACTCTATTTAGTGTTCTTAGAAGTCTTAACCTGCTAGTTTAGCTTTTGGACAACGTTTCGTTAGGTAAAGAAGCCAATAGACCAAGTTAAGTTCAAAATGGCACGACACATGAAAAACTTGTCTCTGCATAGAATTGAGCATTTCTAAGGCATCAAAAGGGACCGTTATACTCTATTTAGTGTTCTAAGAAGTCTTAACTTACTAGTTTAGCTTTTGGACAACGTTTTGTTAGGTAAAGAAGCCAATAGACCAAGTTAAGCACAAAATTGCACGAAACATGGAAAACTTGCGCATGCATAGAATTGAGCATTCCTAAGGCATCAAAATAGACCGTTATACTCTTTAAGTGTTCTTGGAAGTCTTAACTTGCTAGTTTAGCTTTTGGACAACGTTTCGTTAGGTAAAGAAGCCAATAGACCAAGTTAAGTTCAAAATTGCACGAAACGTGAAAAACTTGTCTATGCATAGAATTGAGCATTCTAAGGCATCAAAATGGACCGTTATACTCTATTTAGTGTTCTTCGAAGTCTTAACTTGCTAGTTTAGCTTTTGGACAACGTTTCGTTAGGTAAAGAAGCCAATAGACCAAGTTAAGTTCAAAATTGCACGAAACATGAAAAAACTTGTCGCATGCATAGAATTGAGCATTCCTAAGGCATCAAAATAGGACCGTTATACTCTATTTAGTGTTCTTAGAAGTCTTAACTTGCTAGTTTTAGCTTTTGGACAACGTTTCGTTAGGTAAAGAAGCCAATAGACCAAGTTAAGTTCAAAATTACACGAAACATGGAAAACTTGCGCATGCATAGAATTGAGCATTCCTAAGGCATCAAAATAGACCGTTATACTCTATTTTAGTGTTCTTTGAAGTCTTAACTTGCTAGTTTAGCTTTTGGACAACGTTTCGTTAGGTAAAGAAGCCAATAGACCAAGTTAAGTTCAAAATTGCACGAAACATGGAAAACTTAGCGCATGCATAGAATTGAGCATTCCTAAGGCATCAAAATAGACCGTTATACTCTTTTAGGTGTTCTTGGAAGTCTTAACTTGCTAGTTTAGCTTTTGGACAACGTTTTCGTTAGGTAAAGAAGCCAATAGACCCAGTTAAGTTCAAAATTGCACGAAACATGGAAAACTTGCCTATAGGCATAGAATTGAGCATTCCTAAGGCATCAAAGTAGACCGTTATACTCTTTTTAGTGTTCTTTGGAAGTCTTAACCTTGCTAGTTTAGCTTTTGGACAACGTTTCGTTAGGGTAAAGAAGCCAATAGACCAAGTTAAGTTCAAATGGCACGAAACATAGAAAAAACTTGTCCTATGCATAGAATTGAGCATTCCTAAGGCATCAAAAATGGACCGTTATACTCCTATTTAGTGTTCTTAGAAGTCTTAACTTGCTAGTTTAGCTTTTGGACAACGCTTCGTTAGGTAAAGAAGCCAATAGACCAAGTTAAGCATTCAAAATGGCACGAAACATGGAAAAACTTGAGCTATGCGTAGAATTGAGCATTTCTAAGGCATCAAATAGGGACCGTTATACTCTATTTAGTGTTCTTTAGGAAGTCTTAACTTAGCTAGTTTAGCTTTTGGACAACGTTTTCGTTAGGTAAAAGAAGCCAATAGACCAAGTTAATTCAAAATTGCACGAAACATGGAAAAACTTGCTCATGCATAGAATTGAGCATTCCTAAGGCATCAAAATAGACCGTTATACTCTATTTAGTGTTCTTAGGAAGTCTTAACTTGCTAGTTTAGCTTTTGGACAACGTTTCGTTAGGTAAAGAAAGCCAATAGACCAAGTTAAGTTCAAAAATTGCACGAAACATGGAAAACTTGCGCTATGCATAGAATTGAGCATTCCTAAGGCATCAAAATTAGACCGTTATACTCTATTTAGTGTTCTTAGAAGTCCTTAACTTGCTAGTTTAGCTTTTGGACAACGTTTCGTTAGGTAAAGAAGCCAATAGACCAAGTTAAGTTCAAAATTGCACGAAACAGGAAAAACTTGTCGCATGCATAGAATTGAGCATTCCTAAGGCATTCAAAATGGACCGTTATACTCTATTTAGTGTTCTTAGGAAGTCTTAACTTGCTAGTTTAGCTTTTGGACAACGTTTCTTAGGTAAAGAAGCCAATAGACCAAGTTAAGTTCAAAAATGGCACGAAACATGAAAAACTTGTCTATGCATAGAATTGAGGCATTTCTAAGGCATCAAAATGGACCGTTATACTCTATTAGTGTTCTTAGAAAGTCTTAACTTGCTAGTTTAGCTTTTGGACAACGTTTCGTTAGGTAAAGAAGCCAATAGACCAAGTTAAGTTCAAAATTTCACGAAACAATGGAAAACTTGCGCATGCATAGAATTGAGCATTCCTAAGGCATCAAAATAGACCATTATACTCTTTTTAGTGTTCTTGGAAGTCTTAACTTGCTAGTTTAGCTTTTGGACAACGTTTCGTTAGGTAAAGAAGCCCATAGACCAAGTTAAGTTCAAAATTGCACGAAACTGGAAAACTTGCGCATGCATAGAATTGAGCATTCCTAATGCATCAAAATAGACGTTATAACTCTTTTTTAGTGTTCTTGGAAGTCTTAACTTGCTAGTTTAGCTTTTGGACAACCGTTTCGTTAGGTAAATTAGCCATAGACCAAGTTAAGTTCAAAATTGCACGAAACATGGAAACACTTGCGCATGCATAGAATTGAGCATTCCTAAGGCATCAAAATAGACCGTTATACTCTTTTTAGTGTTCTTGAAGTCTTAACTTGCTAGTTTAGCTTTTGGACAACGTTTCGTTAGGTAAAGAAGCCAATAGACCAAGTTAAGTTCAAAATTGCACGAAACGTGAAAAACATGTCTATGCATAGAATTGAGCATTTCTAAGGCATGAAAATGGACCGTTATACTCTATTTTAGTGTTCTTGAAGTCTTAACCTGCTAGTTTAGCTTTTGGACAACGTTTCGTTAGGTAAAGAAAGCCAATAGACCAAGTTAAGTTCAAAATGGCAACGACACATGAAAAACTTGTCTATTGCATAGAAATTGAGCATTCCTAAGGCATCAAAAGGGACCGTTATACTCTATTTAGTGTTCTTGGAAGTCTTAACTTACTAGTTTAGCTTTTGGGACAACGTTTTCGTTAGGTAAAGAAGCCAATAGACTAAGTTAAGTTTCAAAATTGCACGAAACATGGAAAACTTGCGCATGCATAGAATTGAGCATTCCTAAGGCATCAAAATAGACCGTTATACTCTTTAGTGTTCTTGGAAGTCTTAACTTGCTAGTTAGCTTTTGGACAACGTTTCGTTAGGTAAAGAAGCCAATAGACCAAGTTAAGTTCAAAATGGCACGACACATGAAAAACTTGTCTATGCATAGAATTGAGCATTTCCTAAGGCATCAAAACTGGACCGTTATACTCTATTTAGTGTTCTTAGAAGTCTTAACTTAGCTAGTTTAGCTTTTGGACAACGTTTCGTTAGGTAAAGAAGCCAATAGACCAAGTTAAGTTCAAAATGGCACGAAACATGAAAACTTGTCTATGCATAGAATTGAGCATTTCTAAGGCATCAAAATCGGACCGTTATACTCTATTTAGTGTTCTTAGAAGTCTTAACTTACTAGTTTAGCTTTTGGACAACGTTTCGTTAGGTAAAGAAGCCAATAGACCAAGTTAAGCTTCAAAATTTGCACGAAAACATGGAAAACTTGCGCATGCATAGAATTGAGCATTCCTAAGGCATCAAAAATAGACCGTTATACTCTTTTTAGTGTTCTTGGAAGTCTTAAACTTGCTAAGTTTAGCTTTTGGGACAACGTTTCGTTAGGTAAAGAAGCCAATAGACCAAGTTAAGTTCAAAATTACACGAAACGTGAAAACTTGTCTATGCATAGAATTGAGCATTCCTAAGGCATCAAAATGGACCGTTATACTCTATTTAGTGTTCTTAGAAGTCTTAACTTGCTAGTTTAAGCTTTTGGACAACGTTTCGTTAGGTAAAGAAGCCAATAGACCAAGTTAAGTTCAAAATGGCACGAAACATGAAAAACTTGTCTATGCATAGAATTGAGCATTTCTAAGGCATCAAAATAGGACCGTTATACTCTTATTTAGTGTTCTTAGAAGTCTTAACTTGCTAGTTTAGCTTTTGGACAACGTTTCGTTAGGTAAAGAAGCCAATAGACCAAGTTAAGTTCAAAATTGCACGAAACATGGAAAACTTGTCTATGCATAGAATTGAGCATTTCCTAAGGCATCAAAATAGACCGTTATACTCTATTTAGTGTTCTTAGGAAGTCTTAACTTGCTAGTTTAGCTTTTGGACAACGTTTCGTTAGGTAAAGAAGCCAATAGACCAAGTTAAGTTCAAACTGCACGAAACATGGAAAACTTGCGCATGCATAGAATTGAGCATTCCTAAGGCATCAAAATAGACCGTTTATACTCTTTTTAGTGTTCTTGAAGTCTTAACTTGCTAGTTTAGCTTTTGGACAACGTTTCGTTAGGTAAAGAAGCAATAGACCAAGTTAAGTTCAAAATTGCACGAAACATGGAAAACTTGCTCTATGCATAGAATTGAGCATTCCTAAGGCATCAAAATAGGACCGTTATACTCTTTTTAGTGTTCTTGGAAGTCTTAACTTGCTAGTTTAGCTTTTGGACAACGTTTCGTTAGGTAAAGAAGCCAATAGACCAAGTTAAAGTTCAAAATTGCACGACACATGGAAAACTTGCGCATGCATAGAATTGAGCATTCCTAAGGCATCAAAATAGGACCGTTATACTCTATTTAGTGTTCTTAGAAGTCTTAACTTGCTAGTTTTAGCTTTTGGACAACGTTTCGTTAGGTAAAGAAGCCAATAGACCAAGTTAAGTTCAAAATTGCACGAAACATGGAAAACTTGCGCATGCATAGAATTGAGCATTCCTAAGGCATCAAAATAGACCGTTACTACTCTTTTTAGTGTTCTTGAAAGTCTTAACTTGCTAGTTTAGCTTTTGGACAACGTTCGTTAGGTAAGAAGCCAATAGACCAAGTTAAGTTCAAAATTGCACGAAACATGGAAAACTTGCGCATGCATAGAATTGAGCATTCCTAAGGCATCAAAATAGACCGTTATACTCTTTTTAGTGTTCTTGGAAGTCTTAACTTGCTAGTTTAGCTTTTTGGACAACGTTTCGTTAGGTAAAGAAGCCAATAGACCAAGTTAAGTTCAAAATTGCACGAAACGTGAAAAACTTGTCTATGCATAGAATTGAGCATTCCTAAGGCATCAAAATAGACCGTTATACTCTTTTAGTGTTCTTGAAGTCTTAACTTGCTAGTTTAGCTTTTGGACAACGTTTCGTTAGGTAAAGAAGCCAATAGACCAAGTTAAGTTCAAAATTGCACGAAACATGAAAAACTTGTCTATGCATAGAATTGAGCATTCCTAAGGCATCAAAATACCGTTATACTCTATTTAGTGTTCTTAGAAGTCTTAACTTGCTAGTTTAGCTTTTGGACAACGTTTCGTTAGGTAAAGAAGCCAATAGACCAAGTTAAGTTCAAAATTGCACGAAACATGAAAACTTGTCGCATGCATAGAATTGAGCATTCCTAAGGCATCAAAATAGACCGTTATACTCTTTTTAGTGTTCTTGGAAGTCTTAACTTGCTAGTTTAGCTTTTGGAGAACGTTTCGTTAGGTAAAGAAGCCAATAGACCAAGTTAAGTTCAAAATTACACGAAACGTGAAAAACTTGTCTATGCATAGAATTGAGCATTCCTAAGGCATCAAAATGGACCGTTATACTCTATTTAGTGTTCTTTGAAGTCTTAACTTGCTAGTTTAGCTTTTGGACAACGTTTCGTTAGGTAAAGAAGCCAATAGACCAAGTTAAGTTCAAAATGGCACGACACATGAAAAACTTGTCTATGCATAGAATTGAGCATTTCTAAGGCATCAAAATAGGACCGTTATACCTATTTAGTGTTCTTTGAAGTCTTAACTTGACTAGTTTAGCTTTTGGACAACGTTTCGTTAGGTAAAGAAGCCAATAGACCAAGTTAAGTTCAAACTGCACGAAACATGGAAAAACTTGCGCATGCATAGAATTGAGCATTCCTAAGGCAATCAAAATAGGACCGTTCATACTCTTTTTAGTGTTCTAGGAAGTCTTAACTTGCTAGTTTAGCTTTTGGACAACGTTTCGTTAGGTAAAGAAGCCAATAGACCAAGTTAAGTTCAAAATTGCACGAAACATGGAAAAACTTGCGCATTGCATAGAATTGAGCATTCCTAAGGCATCAAAATAGACCGTTATACTCTTTTTAGTGTTCTTGGAAGTCTTAACTTGCTAGTTTAGCTTTTGGGCAACGTTTCGTTAGGTAAAGAAGCCAATAGACCAAGTTAAGTTCAAATTGCACGAAACGTGGAAAAACTTGTCTATGCATAGAATTGAGCATTCCTAAGGCATCAAAATACACGTTATTACTCTTTTTAGATGTTCTTGGAAGTCTTAACTTGCTAGTTTTAGCTTTTGGACAAACGTTTCGTTAGGTAAAGAAGCCAATAGACCAAGTTAAGTTCAAATGGCAACGACCCATGAAAAACTTGTCTATGCATAGAATTGAGCATTTCTAAGGCACTCAAAACGGACCGTTATACTCTATTTAGTGTTTCTTAGAAGTCTTAACTTACTAGTTTAGCTTTTGGACAACTTTTTCGTTAGGTAAAGAAGCCAATAGACCAAGTTAAGCTCAAAAATTGCACGAAACATGGAAAACTTGCGCATGCATAGAATTGAGCAGTTCCTAAGGCATCAAAATAGACCGTTATACTCTTTTTAGTGTTCTTGGAAGTCTTAACTTGCTAAGTTTAGCTTTTGGGCAACGTTTCGTTAGGTAAAGAAGCCAATCGACCAAGTTAAGTTCCAAAATTGCACGAAACGTGAAAAACTTGTCTATGCATAGAATTGAGCATTCCTAAGGCATCAAAATAGGACGTTATACTCTATTTTAGTGTTTCTTAGAAGTCTTAACTTGCTAGTTTAGCTTTTGGACAACGTTTCGTTAGGTAAAGAAGCCAATAGACCAAGTTAAGTTCAAAATGGCACGACACATGGAAAAACTTGTCTCATGCATAGAATTGAGCATTTCTAAGGCATCAAAACGGACAGTTATACTCTATTTAGTGTTCTTAGAAGTCTTAACTTACTAGTTTAGCTTTTGGACAACGTTTCGTTAGGTAAAGAAGCCAATAGACCAAGTTAAGTTCAAAATTGTACAAACATGGAAAACTTGCGCAGTGCATAGAATTGAGCATTCCTAAGGCATCAAAATAGAAGTTATACTCTTTTTAGTGTTCTTTGAAGTCTTAACTTGCTAGTTTAGCTTTTGGACAACGTTTCGTTATGTAAAGAAGCCAATAGACCAAGTTAAGTTCAAAATTGCACGAAACATGGAAAACTTGCGCATGCATAGAATTGAGCATTCCTAAGGCGTCTAAATGGACCGTTATACTCTATTTAGTGTTTCTTAGAAGTCTTAACTTGCTAGTTTAGCTTTTGGACGACGTTCGTTAGGTAAAGAAGCCAATAGACCAAGTTAAGTTCAAAATGGCACGAAACATGAAAAACTTGTCGATGCATAGAATTGAGCATTTCTAAGGCATCAAAATGGACCGTTATACTCTATTTAGTGTTCTTACAAGTCTTAACTTGCTAGTTTAGCTTTTGGACAACGTTTCGTTAGGTAAAGAAGCCAATAGACCAAGTTAAGTTCAAAATTACACGAAACATGGAAAACTTACGCATGCCATAGAATTGAGCATTCCTAAGGCATCAAAATAGACCGTTATACTATTTTTAGTGTTCTTTGAAGTCTTAACTTGCTAGTTTAGCTTTTGGACAACGTTTCGTTAGGTAAAGAAGCCAATAGACCAAGTTAAGTTCAAAATTGCACGAAACATGGAAAACTTGCGAATGCATAGAATTGAGCATTCCTAAGGCATCAAAATAGACCGTTATACTCTTTTTAGTGTTCTTGGAAGTCTTAACTTGCTAGTTTAGCTTTTGGACAACGTTTCGTTAGGTAAATTAAGCCAATAGACCAAGTTAAGTTCAAAATTGCCACGAAACATGGAAAACTTGCGCATGCATAGAATTGAGCATTCCTAAGGCATCAAAATAGACCGTTATACTCTTTTTAGTGTTCTTGGAAGTCTTAACTTGCTAGTTTAGCTTTTGGACAACGTTTCGTTAGGTAAAGAAGCCAATAGACCAAGTTAAGTTCAAAATTGCACGAAACGTGAAAAACTTGTCTATGCATAGAATTGAGCATTCCTAAGGCATCAAATGGACCGTTATACTCTTTTAGTGTTCTTAGAAGTCTTAACTTGCTAGTTTAGCTTTTGGACAACGTTTCGTTAGGTAAAGAAGCCAATAGACCAAGTTAAGTTCAAAATTGCACGAAACGTGAAAAACTTCTCTATGCATAGAATTGAGCATTCCTAAGGCATCAAAAGACCGTTATACTTATTTAGTGTTCTTAGAAGTTAACTTGCTAGTTTAGCTTTTGGACAACGTTTCGTTAGGTAAAGAAGCCAATAGACCAAGTTAAGTTCAAAATTGCACGAAACGTGAAAAACTTGTCTATGCATAGAATTGAGCATTCCTAAGGCATCAAAAGACCGTTATACTCTATTTAGTGTTCTTAGAAGTCTTAACTTGCTAGTTTAGCTTTTGGACAACGTTTCGTTAGGTAAAGAAGCCAATAGACCAAGTTAAGTTCAAAATGGCACGACAACATGAAAAACTTGTCTATGCATAGAATTGAGCATTCTAAGGCATCAAAACTGGACCGTTATACTCTATTTAGTGTTCTTAGAAAGTCTTAACTTACTAGTTTAGCTTTTGGACAACGTTTCGTTAGGTAAAGAAGCCAATAGACCAAGTTAAGTTCAAAATGGCACGACACATGAAAACTTGTCTATGCATAGAATTGAGCATTCTAAGGCATCAAAACGGGACCGTTATACTCTATTTAGTGTTCTTAGAAGTCTTAACTTACTAGTTTAGCTTTTGGACAAACGTTTCGTTAGGTAAAGAAGCAATAGACCAAGTTAAGCTCAAAATTTGCACGAAACATGGAAAAACTTGGCATGCATAGAATTGAGCATTCCTAAGGCATCAAAATGGCCCGTTATACTCTATTTAGTGTCTTAGAAGTCTTAACTTGCTAGTTTAGCTTTTGGACAACGTTTCGTTAGGTAAAGAAGCCAATAGACCAAGTTAAGTTCAAATTGCACGAAACGTGAAAAACTTGTCATGCATAGAATTGAGCATTCCTAAGGCATCAAATGGACCGTTATACTCTATTTAGTGTTCTTAGAAGTCTTAACTTGCTAGTTTAGCTTTTGGACAACGTTCGTTAGGTAAAGAAGCCAATAGACCAAGTTAAGTTCAAAATTGCACGAAACGTGAAAAACTTGTCATGCATAGAATTGAGCATTCCTAAGGCATCAAAATGGACCGTTATACTCTATTTAGTGTTCTTAGAAGTCTTAACTTGCTAGTTTAGCTTTTGGACAACGTTTCGTTAGGTAAAGAAGCCAATAGACCAAGTTAAGTTCAAAATTGCACGAAACGTGAAAAACTTGTCTATGCATAGAATTGAGCATTCCTAAGGCATCAAATGGACCGTTATACTCTATTTAGTGTTCTTAGAAGTCTTAACTTGCTAGTTTAGCTTTTGGACAACGTTCGTTAGTGTAAAGAAGCCAATAGACCAAGTTAAGTTCAAAATTGCACGAAACAGGAAACTTGCGCATGCATAGAATTGAGCCTTCCTAAGGCATCAAAATAGGACCGTTATACTCTTTTTAGTGTTTCTTGGAAGTCTTAACTTGCCTAGTTTAGCTTTTGGACATACGTTTCGTTAGGTAACGAAGCCAATAGACCAAGTTAAGTTCAATAATTGCACGAAACGTGAAAAACTTGTCTATGCATAGAATTGAGCATTCCTAAGGCATCAAAATGGACCGTTATACTCTATTTAGTGTTCTTAGAAGTCTTAACTTGCTATTTTAGCTTTTGGACAACGTTTCGTTAGGTAAAGAAGCCAATAGACCAAGTTAAGTTCAAAATTGCACGAAACGTGAAAAACTTGTCTATGCATAGAATTGAGCATTCCTAAGGCATCAAAATGGACCGTTATACTCTATTTAGTGTTCTTAGAAGTCTTAACTTGCTAGTTTAGCTTTTGGACAACGTTTCGTTAGGTAAAGAAGCCAATAGACCAAGTTAAGTTCAAAATTGCACGAAACGGAAAAACTTGTCTATGCATAGAATTGAGCATTCCTAAGGCATCAAATGACGTACTCTATTTAGTGTTCTTCGAAGTCTTAACTTGCTAGTTTAGCTTTTGGACAACGTTTCGTTAGGTAAAGAAGCCAATAGACCAAGTTAAGTTCAAAATTGCACGAAACGGAAAAACTTGTCATGCATAGAATTGAGCATTCCTAAGGCATCAAAATGGACCGTTATCTCTATTTAGTGTTCTTAGAAGTCTTAACTTGCTAGTTTAGCTTTTGGACAACGTTTCGTTAGGTAAAGAAGCCAATAGACCAAGTTAAGTTCAAAATTGCACGAAACGTGAAAAACTTGTCTATGCATAGAATTGAGCATTCCTAAGGCATCAAATGGACCGTTATACTCTATTTAGTGTTCTTAGAAGTCTTAACTTGCTAGTTTAGCTTTTGGACAACGTTTCGTTAGTAAAGAAGCCAATAGACCAAGTTAAGTTCAAAATTGCACGAAACGTGAAAAACTTGTCATGCATAGAATTGAGCATTCCTAAGGCATCAAAATGGACCGTTATACTCTATTTAGTGTTCTTAGAAGTCTTAACTTGCTAGTTTAGCTTTTGGACAACGTTTCGTTAGGTAAAGAAGCCAATAGACCAAGTTAAGTTCAAAATTGCACGAAACGTGAAAAACTTGTCTATGCATAGAATTGAGCATTCCTAAGGCATCAAAATGGACCGTTATACTCTATTTAGTGTTCTTAGAAGTCTTAACTTGCTAGTTTAGCTTTTGGACAACGTTTCGTTAGGTAAAGAAGCCAATAGACCAAGAAGTTCAAAATTGCACGAAACGTGAAAAACTTGTCTATGCATAGAATTGAGCATTCCTAAGGCATCAAAATGGACCGTTATACTCTATTTAGTGTTCTTGAAGTCTTAACTTGCTAGTTTAGCTTTTGGACAACGTTTCGTTAGGTAAAGAAGCCAATAGACCAAGTTAAGTTCAAAATTGCACGAAACGTGAAAAACTTGTCTATGCATAGAATTGAGCATTCCTAAGGCATCAAAATGGACCGTTATACTCTATTTAGTGTTCTTAGAAGTCTTAACTTGCTAGTTTAGCTTTTGGACAACGTTTCGTTAGGTAAAGAAGCCAATAGACCAAGTTAAGTTCAAAATTGCACGAAACGGAAAACTTGTTGCATAGAATTGAGCATTCCTAAGGCATCAAATGGACCGTTATACTTTTAGTGTTCTTAGAAGTCTTAACTTGCTAGTTTAGCTTTGGACAACGTTTCGTTAGGTAAAGAAGCCAATAGACCAAGTTAAGTTCAAAATTGCACGAAACGTGAAAAACTTGTCATGCATAGAATTGAGCATTCCTAAGGCATCAAAATGGACCGTTATACTCTATTTAGTGTTCTTAGAAGTCTTAACTTGCTAGTTTAGCTTTTGGCAACGTTTCGTTAGGTAAAGAAGCCAATAGACCAAGTTAAGTTCAAAATTGCACGAAACGTGAAAACTTGTCTATGCATAGAATTGAGCATTCCTAAGGCATCAAAATGGACCGTTATACTCTTTTAGTGTTCTTAGAATCTTAACTTGCTAGTTTAGCTTTTGGACAACGTTTCGTTAGGTAAGAAGCCAATAGACCAAGTTAAGTTCAAAATTGCACGAACGTGAAAAACTTGTCTATGCATAGAATTGAGCATTCCTAAGGCATCAAAATAGACCGTTATACTCTATTTAGTGTTCTTAGAAGTCTTAACTTGCTAGTTTAGCTTTTGGACAACGTTTCGTTAGGTAAAGAAGCCAATAGACCAAGTTAAGTCAAAATTGCACGAAACGGAAAAACTTGTCTATGCATAGAATTGAGCATTCCTAAGGCATCAAAATAGACCGTTATACTCTATTTAGTGTTCTTAGAAGTCTTAACTTGCTAGTTTAGCTTTTGGAATCGTTTCGTTAGGTAAAGAAGCCAATAGACCAAGTTAAGTTCAAAATTGCACGAAACGTGAAAAACTTGTCTATGCATAGAATTGAGCATTTCCTAAGGCATCAAAATAGACGTTATACTCTTTTTAGTGTTCTTGGAAGTCTTAACTTGCTAGTTTAGCTTTTGGACAACGTTTCGTTAGGTAAAGAAGCCAATAGACCAAGTTAAGTTCAAAATGGCACGAAACACGAAAAAACTTGTTTATGCATAGAATTGAGCATTTCTAAGGCATCAAATGGACCGTTATACTCTATTTAGTGTTCTTACAAGTCTTAACTTTCTAGTTTAGCTTTTGGACAACGTTTTCGTTAGGTAAAGAAGCCAATAGACCAAGTTAAGTTCAAAATTGCACGAAACATGGAAAACTTGCGCATGCATAGAATTGAGCATTCCTAAGGCATCAAAATAGACCGTTATACTCTTTTTAGTGTTCTTGGAAGTCTTAACTTGCTAGTTTTAGCTTTTGGACAACGTTTCGTTAGGTAAAGAAGCAATAGACCAAGTTAAGTTCAAAATTTCACGAACGTGAAAAACTTGTCTATGCATAGAATTGAGAATTCCTAAGGCATCAAAATGGACCGTTATACTCTATTTAGTGTTCTTAGAAGTCTTTTAACTTGCTAGTTTAGCTTTTGGACAAACGTTTCAATAGGTAAAGAAGCCAATAGACCAAGTTAAGTTCAAAATGGCACGACACATGAAAAACTTGTCTTATGCATAGAATTGAGCATTTCTAAGGTAATCAAAAGGGACCGTTATATTCTATTTAGTGTTCTTAGAAGTCTTAACTTACTAGTTTAGCTTTTGGACAACGTTTTTGTTAGGTAAATGAAGCCAATAGACCAAGTTAAGCCTCAACATTGCACGAAACATGGAAAACTTGCGCATGCATAGAATTGAGCATTCCTAAGGCATCAAAATAGACCGTTATACTCTTTTTAGTGTTCTTGGAAGTCTTAACTTGCTAGTTTAGCTTTTGGAGAACGTTTCGTTAGGTAAAGAAGCCAATAGACCAAGTTAAGTTCAAAATTACACGAAACGTTGAAAAACTTGTCTATGCATAGAATGAGCATTCCTAAGGCATCAAAATGGACCGTTATACTCTATTTAGTGTTCTTTGAAGTCTTTAACTTGCTAGTTTAGCTTTTGGACAACGTTTCGTTTAGGTAAGAAGCCAATAGACCAAGTTTAAGTTCAAAATGGCACGACACATGAAAAACTTGTCTATGCATAGAATTGAGCATTTCTAAGGCATCAAAAGGGACCGTTATACACTATTTAGTGTTCTTAGAAGTCTTAACTTACTAGTTTAGCTTTTGGACAACGTTTTGTTAGGTAAAGAAGCCAATAGACCAAGTTAAGCTCAAATTGCACGAAACATGGAAAACTTGCGCATGCATAGAATTGAGCATTCCTAAGGCATCAAAATAGACCGTCATACTCTTTTTAGTGTTCTCGGAAGTCTTAACTTGCTAGTTTAGCTTTTGGACAACGTTTCGTTAGGTAAAGAAGCCAATAGACCAAGTTAAGTTCAAAATTGCACAAAACATGGAAAACTTGCGCATGCATAGAATTGAGCATTCCTAAGGCATCAAAATAGACCGTTATACTCTTTTTAGTGTTCTTGGAAGTCTTAACTTGCTAGTTTAGCTTTTGGGCAACGTTTCGTTAGGTAAAGAAGCCAATCGACCAAGTTAAGTTCAAAATTGCACGAAACGTGAAAAACTTGTCTATGCATAGAATTGAGCATTCCTAAGGCATCAAAATACACGTTATACTCTTTTTAGAGTTCTTGGAAGTCTTAACTTGCTAGTTTAGCTTTTGGACAACGTTTCGTTGGGTAAAGAAGCCAATAGACCAAGTTAAGTTCAAAATGGCACGACACATGAAAAACTTGTCTATGCATAGAATTGAGCATTTCTAAGGCATCAAAACGGACCGTTATACTCTATTTAGTGTTCTTAGAAGTCTTAACTTACTAGTTTAGCTTTTGGACAACGTTTCGTTAGGTAAAGAAGCCAATAGACCAAGTTAAGCTCAAAATTGCACGAAACATGGAAAACTTGCGCATGCATAGAATTGAGCGTTCCTAAGGCATCAAAATAGACCGTTATACTCTTTTTAGTGTTCTTGGAAGTTTTAACTTGCTAGTTTAGCTTTTGGGCAACGTTTCGTTAGGTAAAGAAGCCAATCGACCAAGTTAAGTCCAAAATTGCAAGAAACGTGAAAAACTTGTCTATGCATAGAATTGAGCATTCCTAAGGCATCAAAATAGACGTTATACTCTTTTTAGTGTTCTTGGAAGTCTTAACTTGCTAGTTTAGCTTTTGGACAACGTTTCGTTAGGTAAAGAAGCCAATAGACCAAGTTAAGTTCAAAATTTCACGAAACGTGAAAAACTTGTCTATGCATAGAATTGAGAATTCCTAAGGCATCAAAATGGACCGTTATACTCTATTTAGTGTTCTTAGAAGTCTTAACTTGCTAGTTTAGCTTTTGGACAACGTTTCATTAGGTAAAGAAGCCAATAGACCAAGTTAAGTTCAAAATGGCACGACACATGAAAAACTTGTCTATGCATAGAATTGAGCATTTCTAAGGTATCAAAAGGGACCGTTATATTCTATTTAGTGTTCTTAGAAGTCTTAACTTACTAGTTTAGCTTTTGGACAACGTTTTGTTAGGTAAAGAAGCCAATAGACCAAGTTAAGCTCAAATGCACGAAACATGGAAAACTTGCGCATGCATAGAATTGAGCATTCCTAAGGCATCAAAATAGACCGTTATACTCTTTTTAGTGTTCTTGGAAGTCTTAACTTGCTAGTTTAGCTTTTGGACAACGTTTCGTTAGGTATAGAAGCCAATAGACCAAGTTAAGTTTAAAATTGCACAAAACATGGAAAACTTGCGCATGCATAGAATTGAGCATTCCTAAGGCATCAAAATAGACCGTTATACTCTTTTTAGTGTTCTTGGAAGTCTTAACTTGCTAGTTTAGCTTTTGGGCAACGTTTCGTTTGGTAAAGAAGCCAATAGACCAAGTTAAGTTCAAAATTGCACGAAACGTGAAAAACTTGTCTATGCATAGAATTGAGCATTCCTAAGGCATCAAAATGGACCGTTATATTCTATTTAGTGTTCTTGGAAGTCTTAAATTGCTAGTTTAGCTTTTGGACAACGTTTCGTTAGGTAAAGAAGCCAATAGACCAAGTTAAGTTCAAAATGGCACGAAACACGAAAAACTTGTCTATGCATAGAATTGAGCATTTCTAAGGCATCAAAATGGACCGTTATACTCTATTTAGTGTTCTTACAAGTTTTAACTTGCTAGTTTAGCTTTTGGACAACGTTTCGTTAGGTAAAGAAGCCAATAGACCAAGTTAAGTTCAAAATTGCACGAAACATGGAAAACTTGCGCATGCATAGAATTGAGCATTCCTAAGGCATCAAAATAGACCGTTATACTCTTTTTAGTGTTCTTGGAAGTCTTAACTTGCTAGTTTAGCTTTTGGGCAACGTTTCGTTAGGTAAAGAAGCCAATAGACCAAGTTAAGTTCACAATTGCACGAAACGTGAAAAACTTGTCTATGCATAGAATTGAGCATTCCTAAGGCATCGAAATAGACCGTTATACTCTTTTTAGTGTTCTTGGAAGTCTTAACTTGCTAGTTTAGCTTTTGGACAACGTTTCGTTAGGTAAAGAAGCCAATAGACCAAGTTAAGTTCAAAATGGCACGAAACACGAAAAACTTGTCTATGCATAGAATTGAGCATTTCTAAGGCATCAAAATGGACCGTTATACTCTATTTAGTGTTCTTACAAGTCTTAACTTGCTAGTTTAGCTTTTGGACAACGTTTCGTTAGGTAAAGAAGCCAATAGACCAAGTTAAGTTCAAAATTGCACGAAACATGGAAAACTTGCGCATGCATAGAATTGAGCATTCCTAAGGCATCAAAATAGACCGTTATACTCCTTTTAGTGTTCTTGGAAGTCTTAACTTGCTAGTTTAGCTTTTGGGCAACGTTTCGTTAGGTAAAGAAGCCAATAGACCAAGTAAAGTTCAAAATTGCACGAAACGTGAAAAACTTGTCTATGCATAGAATTGAGCATTCCTAAGGCATCAAAATAGACCGTTATACTCTTTTTAGTGTTCTTGGAAGTCTTAACTTGCTAGTTTAGCTTTTGGACAACGTTTCGTTAGGTAAAGAAGCCAATAGACCAAGTTAAGTTCAAAATGGCACGAAACACGAAAAACTTGTCTATGCATAGAATTGAGCATTTCTAAGGCATCAAAAGGGACCGTTATACTCTATTTAGTGTTCTTAGAAGTCTTAACTTACTAGTTTAGCTTTTGGACAACGTTTCGTTAGGTAAAGAAGCCAATAGACCAAGTTAAGCTCAAAATTGCACGAAACATGGAAAACTTGCACATGCATAGAATTGAGCATTCCTAAGGCATCAAAATAGACCGTTATACTCTTTTTAGTGTTCTTGGAAGTTTTAACTTGCTAGTTTAGCTTTTGGGCAACGTTTCGTTAGGTAAAGAAGCCAATCGACCAAGTTAAGTCCAAAATTGCAAGAAACGTGAAAAACTTGTCTATGCATAGAATTGAGCATTCCTAAGGCATCAAAATAGACGTCATATTGTATAGACCTTGCATATTGATACTTTACTTGTCTTGAATTGCAATTCCCTTGTGTTTATTGAAACATATGCTTATAGGAAGTTTATTTGTGTGAAGCATAATGTGAGGGGGAGAGTTTCTCATGAGAATTAAAGAAAATAGCTCAAAGTTACATAAGTTATTTTGTAATCATCAAAAGGGGGAGAATGTTGAATATATGTTTGAGTGATTACAACGGCATGTTTTGATTGAACTTTGATCTATTGATTGTATTGAGAAACCTAGGTGCATATGCCTACTTGATTAGTTTAGGAATTCAAGACTTATATTAAACTAGTTCAATTGTGCTTATTTGATGATTTGATTATTGAACTAACGTGGACTAATTGCAAGAAACCCTAAAAGGGTTTACATAGCATGTTTTGAGTATGATTTGTGTGTAGGGTGACCAAAACGTAAATTGGTCCTAATGTCATCCTTGACCAACATTAGTGAAGGCTTAATCAGTGTCAAACATGATTAAGAAAGTAAATTTCGTGGTCAACATAAGTCAAGTGTTGCCAAAGATGTCTTGGAGTTTAATTGGGATAAATTGAAGTAAAATTAACTTCCTAGTCAAAGTCAGAATCGACGGACGTGACGTGGCAGCTGACATGGCATTGTTGACATGGCATTGATGACATGGCAAAGAAGACAAGTTAACCATAGTTACATCTTAACTAGAAGACTTGGAGCCAAAAGAGAAGAGAAGGAAAAGTTAATTTGAAAGAAGGAGACAAGAGGTACAACAAGTCTTATGACAAGTTTTTTCTCTTCACATGTGTGGGAAGCTTTATTTCAAAACCATTTCTCTTTCCCACCAAGACACTCCACATCCAATGGATCATATTCTCTCTACATCAAAATCACATTTTAATCCAATGGCCAAAGATTCAAGCTTTATTCTTATCTCTCCTACTTTACATCCTATGGCCAAAATTGAATCTTCACTTGATCCAAAGGCCATGATTTACTCCACCTAAGAGACAAACTTTTCTCAAGTCAATGGTTGTATCTTTCAAGATGCCTCTAAAGTCTATATCCATTCAAAAGCCATGATTTACTCCACCTAAAAGACAAACTTTTCTCAAGTCAATTGTTGTATCTTTCAAGGTGGCCTCCAAAGTCTATATCCATCCAAAAGCCATTATTTCTTCCTACCAAAAAAGACTTGTTGTAATCATTTTCACACTTCTCTAAGCCTTCTAACGTCTATAATGATCCAAGGGTCCATATCTTTCATATCAATCCAATGGCCCTCATTTCATGAGCTTACACTCCACAATTTTCTATATAAACTAACTCTTTGTCTATGGTGCATATACTTGGCCGAAAATTACACTCTCTCTCTCTAGTGTTCTTCATCTTCTAAGCTTTCATTCTTTCACTCATTCATTCCTTGATTACATACTTGATTTTGAAGAGAGATCATACACACTAGCCAAGTAAAGCTTTATTGTTACTCTTGAGCCTTTCTTACCAGATTCTTATCATTTCCTCAAGAGCCATTCTACTTGCTTGAGCAATCTGATTTCCAGCACCTATAAGGCTTCATTCTATATCTCCATTTCACCATTCAAGCCTTATCACAACTGATTTTCGTTGGTTGATACACTACTCAAAATTTCACATACCCTAGCAACCAAAAAAAAAATCTCAAATCTGAGTTTTTGTGCTTACCATTCCCATTCCAGCTTTTCAAGAGCTTCATTTGAGCCTTAGACACTTACAAATCCAGCTACTAAAGAGCCAGCCTTTGAGCCTAAACTTATCTCATACCCGGCTATTCTTAGAGCCATTTTTGAGCTTGTATTTTGTTGATTAAGTTAGTGTGGTGAGCTACAAACCACACGGTGTGTAGAGTTTGGTGTGGTGAGCTATAAACCACACGGTGTGCAAAGTTTGGTGTTTGAGCTACAAAAACACTGGTTGTATGAGTTCCGCTTGACTCGGTTGAACAAGCTATAGTGGAGTGTTTGAAATTCCCAAGTGGGACTTGGGGAGTGGAGTAGGCTTGGGTTAAGCCGAACCACTATAAATCTCTTTGCCCTCTTTACTTTACAGCAATTTCATTTTAGCATATCATATTTGCATTGCATACTTGAAATTGGACATCTAGGGTGATAGAATCAAGCTTGTGCATACATTTGTTGAATCTGATTTTGTGCTTCATTACAACTTGTTTTGATTTATGTGATTATCTTTGCATACATTTATATTCAACTTATTTAAATTGCTTCCGCTTAGGGTGAAACTCAATTGAAACAGAAAAGAGGTGACTTAGTCTAAATTTGATTAAGATCACAATTCACCCCCCCTCTTGTGGTGCCATCCGATCCAACAAGTGGTATCGG
Source organism: Tripterygium wilfordii (assembly GCF_013401445.1). Taxonomy (NCBI): domain Eukaryota; kingdom Viridiplantae; phylum Streptophyta; class Magnoliopsida; order Celastrales; family Celastraceae; genus Tripterygium; species Tripterygium wilfordii. The sequence goes on along the minus strand of NW_024056369.1, from coordinate 70,801 downwards.
AGCTTGTGTTCCCTTGCATATAGAAGTAATTTTCTTGTGTATTATTAGTGATTTATATGATGGCATCTACTAGTGGTAGACATGATCATGTGTTAGAGGGTCAATCTAGTGGTAGACCTCCATTCTTTAATGGAGAAGACTATGACCATTGGAAGATGAGAATGAAACTTTATTTCATGTCTCTTGATATTGATTTGTGGTATGTCATAGAGGATGGACCTTATGAGCCTACCATCACCACCAAGATCGGTGATGTCGAAAAAGAGATTTCAAAACCTAGGGATAAATGGGATGATAATGATAAGAAAAAGATTTCTTTGAATGCTAAAGCTATGTCTATTTTATTTAATGCATTGAATTCAATTGAAGCTAAACATATTTCTACATGCATTTCGGCTCAAGATATGTGGACTAGGTTAGAGATGAAGCATGAGGGAACTAATCAAGTAAAGGAGTCTAAGATTAACATGCTCATGCATTCATATGAATTGTTCACTATGTTTCCACATGAGTCTATTACCGATATGGATATTAGACTAACCAAATTCTGAATTCTCTTGAATCTTTAGGGAAGACATTCTCCAATCAAGAAAAGGTGCAAAAGTACTTGAGAAGTCTTCCGGAAGCATGGGATGCCAAAGTGACTGCCATCCAAGAAGCTAAAGATCTCAAAATTTTGAAGTTGGATGAGCTTGTAGGATCACTTCTAGTATATGAGACAAACTTGAAGGCAAGAGAAGCTCAAAAAGAGGACACCAAAAAGAAGAGCATTGCCTTTGCCTCCAAGGTTGATAGTGGAGATGATTTGAGTGATGAGGAAGTAGCCTTAATGACAAGGAGGTTCAAGAGATACTTGATAAACAAGAAGAAGCAAGGTGGTAGACCTTTTGGCCACTCAAAGAGGGACAACTTCAAATCTGGCCGTGGGGATCAAAGCGACTCCAAAGGGAACCATGAGGAGCAAGACAAAGATTTGAGGTGCTTTGAGTGTGGCAAGAAGGGGCACATGAAGTATGAGTGTCCAAAGAAGAAAGATAAGAGCAAGGAGAAATCCAAAAGAGCCTTCAAAGCTACTTGGAGTGATTCGGACTCCGAAAGCTCTTCAAGTGAGGATGAGTTTGCTAGATTTTGCTTGATGGCCAAAGGAAACTCATCCGATCCGGATGAGGAGGTAAATTCTTTTGATCATGATGATGATGATGTGTCTATTGATGATTTGCTTTCCTTACTTAATGACATGAATGCTAAGAATAGGAAAATGCATAAGGAAAAGAAACAATTGAAAAATGAGATTGATTGTTTAAATGCTAAGGTAGAAGAGCATGAAAAGACCATTGATGATCTAAATGCTAAATGTGATGAAAAGTGCGATATGCTTGCTGCCATGTGTGCTAATAACATGTCTAAGTGTGATCATGAACCCTTGATTGAAGATTTGCAATTTAAACTTAGTACCTTGCAAGAAGAGTATGATGATTTGAAATTGATTGCTATTGTGCCTAATGAGAACCAAGAGTCACATGATGACTCTATTGTTCAAATGAATTAGATGCTTTGAAATTAAGATATGAGGATCTAGAGAAATCTTTCTCGAAGTTTAGTGTGGGATCTTCTAGACTTGATTCACTATTATCATGCCTTAGACAATCTTTGGACAAATCGGGTTTAGGTTATGTTGGTGATGATGCAAAATTGAAGAAATGTGATATGCATGATATTTCTACATCTTTTGTATCACGTGGCTATTTGCATTCCTTGAATGACATGAAGGAGGATTGTTTTCCTAAGAAAATGATTTTTTCACCTCCTAACTACAATGCTTTGAATGATATGCATGCTAGTACTTCAAAATCACATCCTGAGCATGTATCATTTGTCCAACCCATGGGACATAGGCCTATTCCCATTAGGGGTGTGCCAAATCAGCCTTGGAAGAAGGATATCAAATCTGGTCCCAAGAGACCCGTAGGGTTTCCTAAGAAATTAGGGCAACCCATAAGGTATTCTAGGGCTCCTAGAGTTCCACAAGGCTCTATGTATGCTAGCACTTCATTTCATTCCTCAAATGATGCATATATGCATAACTTGAATGCCAAAGTTTTTCCAAAGTTTCAATATGTGTTTGGCAAGAAAGTTAAGCAAATGTGGGTTCCAAAGGGAACCAAGATTCTTGATGCTAACCTCCTAGGACCCAAAAGAAATTGGGTACCTAAAGCGAATTGAACTAATGTAGGTGTTCTTGAAAATCAAAAGTTCTAAGGCTTCCAAATGGTACTTGGATAGTGGTTGCTCAAGACACATGACCGGGAACTCAAGTTCTTTTTCTTCTCTCAAGAAGTTCTCTAATGGTGGTCATGTGACTTTTGGTGACAACAAGAAGGGTAGGATCCTTGGTCAAGGATCCATAGGTGATGTATCATCTTTCTCTATCTCTAATGTGCAATTAGTTGATGGATTATCTTTTAACCTTCTTAGTATTTCTCAATTGTGTGATGGTGGCTTGCGCATATGTTTTGATGATTCAAAGTGTGAGTTTTTAAATGCCATGAATGAATGTGTGCTTGTAGGAAAAAGAGATGGTAATGTGTATTCTATTAATTTGAAAGACTTGAATGATTGCAAACTTAAATGCTTGATTTCTAATGTTAGTGATGTGAATATATGGCATAAAAGATTAGGACATATAGGAATTTCTACAATTGAAAAATTGGTTAGAAATAATCTTGTTAGAGGTATACCTTCTTTGAACTTTGACATGTATGATGCTTGTGAGCCATGCATTAGAGGAAAACACACTAGGGAGTCTTTCAAGTCTAAAAACCAGATTTCAACTACTAAGGTTTTAGAACTTTTGCATCTTGATTTGTTTGGTCCAAGTAGAGTTAAAAGTGTAGGTGGTAGATCCTATGCCTTTGTAATTGTTGATGATTATTCTAGATATACTTGGGTGATTTTCCTTGCACATAAACATGAGACCATTCATGAGTTTTCAAAACTAATCAAGAGGCTTCAAAATGAAAAGAACATAAGCATTAGCAAGATTAGGAGTGATCATGGAGGAGAATTTGATAATCATGCATTTATTGATCTATGTGATGAATATGGCATTAGACATGATTTCTCTTCACCTAGGACACCCCAACAAAATGGGGTGGTAGAAAGGAAAAATAGAACTTTACAAGAAATTACTAGGACTATGCTTTGTGAACATGATTTGCCTAAGTTCTTGTGGGCCGAGGCCATTAATTGTGCATGCTATGTTACAAATAGGTTATCTATTAGAAAGAAGATAAATAAGACACCTTATGAGATTTGGAATGATAGAAAACCTAAGGTTGACTACTTTAGAGTTTTTGGTTGCAAATGTTATGTACTAAACACTAAGGATGACTTAGATAAATTTGATGCAAAATCTACTCCTTGTGTATTTGTTGGCTATGCTTTAACTTCTAGAGCTTATAGAGTTTACAATCCAAAGTCTAGGAGAATAGAAGAGTCCATTCATGTTAAATTTATTGAAACTCTTGCATTTGACCCTTTGCTTGAGAATGATGACATTGAGTTAGGTTTGGAGAAGTTGAGCTTAAAAGATGATAAAGATGACTCTCCTACACCTAAAGATGATGGACCAAGCAAAGAGGGAGGAAATGAGCACGAGGAGACACAAAATAGTGATGCACCCGTGGGCTTGGAAGAAAGTGAGGTTGCACCCGTGGCCTCCAATAGTGAAACTACAGCTCCTACATCATGGCTGCAAGTGAAGGACAAACACAAGCATCCCAAACAACTCATAATTGGCGATTTGCATCAAGGGGTAAGGACTCGTAGATCTCACTTAGCTCCTAATGATAATGATATGCATGCTAATGTGGTAGATAATGTGACTGCAAATTTAATGAATACTGCTTTAATTGTTGATGTGCATGGTTCTTATGCCTTAATTTCTCAAATAGAACCTAGAAACATTGATGATGCTTTGCTTGATGATAAATGGATTATTGCTATGCAAGATGAGTTGAATCAATTCACTAGGAATGAAGTTTGGCATTTAGTTCCAAGACCTAAAGACCAAACCATAATTGGAACTAAATGGGTGTTTAAGAACAAAATGAATGAAGATGGTGAAGTTATTAGAAACAAGGCTAGGTTGGTTGCACAAGGGTACAACCAAGAAGAAGGGATTGACTATGAAGAAACATTTGCCCCCGTAGCTAGGTTAGAAGCTATTAGGTTGCTTATGGCATTTGCATGTTTCAAAGGTTTTAAACTTTATCAAATGGATGTCAAAAGTGCATTTTTGAATGGTTTTATCAATGAGAATGTGTATGTAAAGCAACCACCCGGATTTGAAGATCCTAACTTTCCAAACCATGTTTATAAATTGACAAAAGCCTTGTATGGTTTGAAACAAGCACCTAGGGCATGGTATGATAGACTTTCCTCATTCTTAATTCAAAATGGTTTTAAAAGAGGAAGAATTGATAGCACTTTGTTCTTAAAGGAAAAAGGTCATGACATGCTTATTGTTCAAATATATGTAGATGACATTATATTTGGTGCTACTAATGAGGCTATGTGCAAAGAATTTGAGTTGTGCATGAAAAGTGAATTTGAGATGTCTATGATGGGTGAACTTACCTTCTTTTTAGGACTACAAGTTAAACAAACTAAGGGAGGTATACATATTAGTCAAACTAAATATATTCATGATATGCTTAGAAAGTTTGGTTTTGATTCCTTGAACCCTTCTCCTACTCCTATGAGTGTGTCAACTAAACTTGAAAAAGATGAAGATGGACAACCTTATGATTCTAAAATGTATAGGTCCATGATTGGTTCACTTTTGTATTTGACCTCTAGTAGACCCGACATTATGTTTAGTGTATGCATGTGTGCTAGATTTCAAAGTCAGCCTATGCATTCTCATTTCCTAGCGGTTAAGAGAATATTTAGGTATCTCAGGCATACATCAACTCTTGGCTTATGGTATGACAAAAATTCATTGTTTGATTTACATGCATATAGTGATGCCGACTTTGCTGGATGTAAGATAAATAGGAAGAGTACTTCGGGTACATGCCAATTCCTAGGGAGTATGCTTATCTCTTGGTTCTCCAAGAAACAACCTTGTGTTGCCCTATCTACCACCGAAGCCGAATATATGGCTATTGGGAGTTGTTGTGCTCAACTCTTATGGATTAGACAACAACTAAATGATTTTGGACTTAAATTAAAAGATATCCCTATATATTGTGATAATACTAGTGCCATTAGCCTTTCTAAAAATCCAGTGCATCATTCTAAGGCTAAACATATTGAAATTAGGCATCATTTTATTAGAGATCATGTGACTCAAGGGACAATTAAATTAGATTATGTGGACACAATGAACCAACTTGCGGACATACTAACAAAACCTCTAAACCAAGAGAGATTTGAATTTTTAAGAGGTAATCTTGGCATGAGAATGAGTCCTTGATATGTGTATGAATTTTATGCATTGCTTATATTGAACACCTTTTGGATGCATTTACAAAATAAAGGGGGAGAAATATACTTTGAACTTTAAAGTTTGGTATGCATAGGTTAAGGGGGAGGAACTTGAATGTCATATTGTATAGACCTTGCATATTGATACTTTACTTGTCTTGAATTGCAATTCCCTTGTGTTTATTGAAACATATGCTTATAGGAAGTTTATTTGTGTGAAGCATAATGTGAGGGGGAGAGTTTCTCATGAGAATTAAAGAAAATAGCTCAAAGTTACATAAGTTATTTTGTAATCATCAAAAGGGGGAGAATGTTGAATATATGTTTGAGTGATTACAACGGCATGTTTTGATTGAACTTTGATCTATTGATTGTATTGAGAAACCTAGGTGCATATGCCTACTTGATTAGTTTAGGAATTCAAGACTTATATTAAACTAGTTCAATTGTGCTTATTTGATGATTTGATTATTGAACTAACGTGGACTAATTGCAAGAAACCCTAAAAGGGTTTACATAGCATGTTTTGAGTATGATTTGTGTGTAGGGTGACCAAAACGTAAATTGGTCCTAATGTCATCCTTGACCAACATTAGTGAAGGCTTAATCAGTGTCAAACATGATTAAGAAAGTAAATTTCGTGGTCAACATAAGTCAAGTGTTGCCAAAGATGTCTTGGAGCTTAATTGGGATAAATTGAAGTAAAATTAACTTCCTAGTCAAAGTCAGAATCGACGGACGTGACGTGGCAGCTGACATGGCATTGTTGACATGGCATTGATGACATGGCAAAGAAGACAAGTTAACCATAGTTACATCTTAACTAGAAGACTTGGAGCCAAAAGAGAAGAGAAGGAAAAGTTAATTTGAAAGAAGGAGACAAGAGGTACAACAAGTCTTATGACAAGTTTTTCTCTTCACATGTGTGGGAAGCTTTATTTCAAAACCATTTCTCTTTCCCACCAAGACACTCCACATCCAATGGATCATATTCTCTCTACATCAAAATCACATTTTAATCCAATGGCCAAAGATTCAAGCTTTATTCTTATCTCTCCTACTTTACATCCTATGGCCAAAATTGAATCTTCACTTGATCCAAAGGCCATGATTTACTCCACCTAAGAGACAAACTTTTCTCAAGTCAATGGTTGTATCTTTCAAGATGCCTCTAAAGTCTATATCCATTCAAAAGCCATGATTTACTCCACCTAAAAGACAAACTTTTCTCAAGTCAATTGTTGTATCTTTCAAGGTGGCCTCCAAAGTCTATATCCATCCAAAAGCCATTATTTCTTCCTACCAAAAAAGACTTGTTGTAATCATTTTCACACTTCTCTAAGCCTTCTAACGTCTATAATGATCCAAGGGTCCATATCTTTCATATCAATCCAATGGCCCTCATTTCATGAGCTTACACTCCACAATTTTCTATATAAACTAACTCTTTGTCTATGGTGCATATACTTGGCCGAAAATTACACTCTCTCTCTCTAGTGTTCTTCATCTTCTAAGCTTTCATTCTTTCACTCATTCATTCCTTGATTACATACTTGATTTTGAAGAGAGATCATACACACTAGCCAAGTAAAGCTTTATTGTTACTCTTGAGCCTTTCTTACCAGATTCTTATCATTTCCTCAAGAGCCATTCTACTTGCTTGAGCAATCTGATTTCCAGCACCTATAAGGCTTCATTCTATATCTCCATTTCACCATTCAAGCCTTATCACAACTGATTTTCGTTGGTTGATACACTACTCAAAATTTCACATACCCTAGCAACCAAAAAAAAAAAATCTCAAATCTGAGTTTTGTGCTTACCATTCCCATTCCAGCTTTTCAAGAGCTTCATTTGAGCCTTAGACACTTACAAATCCAGCTACTAAAGAGCCAGCCTTTGAGCCTAAACTTATCTCATACCCGGCTATTCTTAGAGCCATTTTTGAGCTTGTATTTTGTTGATTAAGTTAGTGTGGTGAGCTACAAACCACACGGTGTGTAGAGTTTGGTGTGGTGAGCTATAAACCACACGGTGTGTAAAGTTTGGTGTTTGAGCTACAAAAACACTGGTTGTATGAGTTCCGCTTGACTCGGTTGAACAAGCTATAGTGGAGTGTTTGAAATTCCCAAGTGGGACTTGGGGAGTGGAGTAGGCTTGGGTTAAGACGAACCACTATAAATCTCTTTGCCCTCTTTACTTTACAGCAATTTCATTTTAGCATATCATATTTGCATTGCATACTTGAAATTGGACATCTAGGGTGATAGAATCAAGCTTGTGCATACATTTGTTGAATCTGATTTTGTGCTTCATTACAACTTGTTTTGATTTATGTGATTATCTTTGCATACATTTATATTCAACTTATTTAAATTGCTTCCGCTTAGGGTGAAACTCAATTGAAACAGAAAAGAGGTGACTTAGTCTAAATTTGATTAAGATCACAATTCACCCCCCCTCTTGTGGTGCCATCCGATCCAACATTCCTAAGGCATCAAAATAGACCGTTATACTCTTTTTAGTGTTCTTGGAAGTCTTAACTTGCTAGTTTAGCTTTTGGGCAACGTTTCGTTAGGTAAAGAAGCCAATAGACCAAGTTAAGTTCAAAATTGCACGAAACGTGAAAAACTTGTCTATGCATAGAATTGAGCATTCCTAAGGCATCGAAATAGACCGTTATACTCTTTTTAGTGTTCTTGGAAGTCTTAACTTGCTAGTTTAGCTTTTGGACAACGTTTCGTTAGGTAAAGAAGCCAATAGACCAAGTTAAGTTCAAAATGGCACGAAACACGAAAAACTTGTCTATGCATAGAATTGAGCATTTCTAAGGCATCAAAATGGACCGTTATACTCTATTTAGTGTTCTTACAAGTCTTAACTTGCTAGTTTAGCTTTTGGACAACGTTTCGTTAGGTAAAGAAGCCAATAGACCAAGTTAAGTTCAAAATTGCACGAAACATGGAAAACTTGCGCATGCATAGAATTGAGCATTCCTAAGGCATCAAAATAGACCGTTATACTCTTTTTAGTGTTCTTGGAAGTCTTAACTTGCTAGTTTAGCTTTTGGGCAACGTTTCGTTAGGTAAAGAAGCCAATAGACCAAGTAAAGTTCAAAATTGCACGAAACGTGAAAAACTTGTCTATGCATAGAATTGAGCATTCCTAAGGCATCAAAATAGACCGTTATACTCTTTTTAGTGTTCTTGGAAGTCTTAACTTGCTAGTTTAGCTTTTGGAGAACGTTTCGTTAGGTAAAGAAGCCAATAGACCAAGTTAAGTTCAAAATGGCACGAAACACGAAAAACTTGTCTATGCATAGAATTGAGCATTTCTAAGGCATCAAAAGGGACCGTTATACTCTATTTAGTGTTCTTAGAAGTCTTAACTTACTAGTTTAGCTTTTGGACAACGTTTCGTTAGGTAAAGAAGCCAATAGACCAAGTTAAGCTCAAAATTGCACGAAACATGGAAAACTTGCGCATGCATAGAATTGAGCATTCCTAAGGCATCAAAATAGACCGTTATACTCTTTTTAGTGTTCTTGGAAGTCTTAACTTGCTATTTTAGCTTTTGGACAACATTTCGTTAGGTAAAGAAGCCAATAGACCAAGTTAAGTTGAAAATTGCACAAAACATGGAAAACTTGCGCATGCATAGAATTGAGCATTCCTAAGGCATCAAAATAGACCGTTATACTCTTTTTAGTGTTCTTGGAAGTCTTAACTTGCTAGTTTAGCTTTTGGGCAACGTTTCGTTAGGTAAAGAAGCCAATAGACCAAGTTAAGTTCAAAATTGCACGAAACGTGAAAAACTTGTCTATGCATAGAATTGAGCATTCCTAAGGCATCAAAATGGACCGTTATATTCTATTTAGTGTTCTTGGAAGTCTTAAATTGCTAGTTTAGCTTTTGGACAACGTTTCGTTAGGTAAAGAAGCCAATAGACCAAGTTAAGTTCAAAATGGCACGAAACACGAAAAACTTGTCTATGCATAGAATTGAGCATTTCTAAGGCATCAAAATGGACCATTATACTCTATTTAGTGTTCTTACAAGTCTTAACTTGCTAGTTTAGCTTTTGGACAACGTTTCGTTAGGTAAAGAAGCCAATAGACCAAGTTAAGTTCAAAATTGCACGAAACATGGAAAACTTGCGCATGCATAGAATTGAGCATTCCTAAGGCATCAAAATAGACCGTTATACTCTTTTTAGTGTTCTTGGAAGTCTTAACTTGCTAGTTTAGCTTTTGGGCAACGTTTCGTAAGGTAAAGAAGCCAATAGACCAAGTTAAGTTCAAAATTGCACGAAACGTTAAAAACTTGTCTATGCATAGAATTGAGCATTCCTAAGGCATCGAAATAGACCGTTATACTCTTTTTAGTGTTCTTGGAAGTCTTAACTTGCTAGTTTAGCTTTTGGACAACGTTTCGTTAGGTAAAGAAGCCAATAGACCAAGTTAAGTTCAAAATGGCACGAAACACGAAAAACTTGTCTATGCATAGAATTGAGCATTTCTAAGCCATCAAAATGGACCGTTATACTCTATTTAGTGTTCTTACAAGTCTTAACTTGCTAGTTTAGCTTTTGGACAACGTTTCGTTAGGTAAAGAAGCCAATAGACCAAGTTAAGTTCAAAATTGCACGAAACATGGAAAACTTGCGCATGCATAGAATTGAGCATTCCTAAGGCATCAAAATAGACCGTTATACTCTTTTTAGTGTTCTTGGAAGTCTTAACTTGCTAGTTTAGCTTTTGGGCAACGTTTCGTTAGGTAAAGAAGCCAATAGACCAAGTAAAGTTCAAAATTGCACGAAACGTGAAAAACTTGTCTATGCATAGAATTGAGCATTCCTAAGGCATCAAAATAGACCGTTATACTCTTTTTAGTGTTCTTGGAAGTCTTAACTTGCTAGTTTAGCTTTTGGACAACGTTTCGTTAGGTAAAGAAGCCAATAGACCAAGTTAAGTTCAAAATGGCACGAAACACGAAAAACTTGTCTATGCATAGAATTGAGCATTTCTAAGGCATCAAAAGGGACCGTTATACTCTATTTAGTGTTCTTAGAAGTCTTAACTTACTAGTTTAGCTTTTGGACAGCGTTTCGTTAGGTAAAGAAGCCAATAGACCAAGTTAAGCTCAAAATTGCACGAAACATGGAAAACTTGCGCATGCATAGAATTGAGCATTCCTAAGGCATCAAAATAGACCGTTATACTCTTTTTAGTGTTCTTGGAAGTCTTAACTTGCTATTTTAGCTTTTGGACAACGTTTCGTTAGGTAAAGAAGCCAATAGACCAAGTTAAGTTGAAAATTGCACAAAACAAGGAAAACTTGCGCATGCATAGAATTGAGCATTCCTAAGGCATCAAAATAGACCGTTATACTCTTTTTAGTGTTCTTGGAAGTCTTAACTTGCTAGTTTAGCTTTTGGGCAACGTTTCGTTAGGTAAAGAAGCCAATAGACCAAGTTAAGTTCAAAATTGCACGAAACGTGAAAAACTTGTCTATGCATAGAATTGAGCATTCCTAAGGCATCAAAATGGACCGTTATATTCTTTTTAGTGTTCTTGGAAGTCTTAACTTGCTAGTTTAGCTTTTGGACAACGTTTCGTTAGGTAAAGAAGCCAATAGACCAAGTTAAGTTCAAAATGGCACGAAACACGAAAAACTTGTCTATGCATAGAATTGAGCATTTCTAAGGCATCAAAATGGACCGTTATACTCTATTTAGTGTTCTTACAAGTCTTAACTTGCTAGTTTAGCTTTTGGACAACGTTTCGTTAGGTAAAGAAGCCAATAGACCAAGTTAAGTTCAAAATTGCACGAAACATGGAAAACTTGCGCATGCATAGAATTGAGCATTCCTAAGGCATCAAAATAGACCGTTATACTCTTTTTAGTGTTCTTGGAAGTCTTAACTTGTTAGTTTAGCTTTTGGGCAACGTTTCGTTAGGTAAAGAAGCCAATAGACCAAGTTAAGTTGAAAATTACACGAAACGTGAAAAACTTGTCTATGCATAGAATTGAGCATTCCTAAGGCATCAAAATAGACTGTTATACTCTTTTTAGTGTTCTTGGAAGTCTTAACTTGCTAGTTTAGCTTTTGGGCAAAGTTTCGTTAGGTAAAGAAGCCAATAGACCAAGTTAAGTTCAAAATTGCATGAAACGTGAAAAACTTGTCTATGCATAGAATTGAGCATTCCTAAGGCATCAAAATAGACCGTTATACTCTTTTTAGTGTTCTTGGAAGTCTTAACTTGCTAGTTTAGCTTTTGGACAACGTTTCGTTAGGTAAAGAAGCCAATAGACCAAGTTAAGTTCAAAATGGCACGAAACACGAAAAACTTGTCTATGCATAGAATTGAGCATTTCTAAGGCATCAAAATGGACCGTTATACTCTATTTAGTGTTCTTACAAGTCTTAACTTGCTAGTTTAGCTTTTGGACAACGTTTCGTTAGGTAAAGAAGCCAATAGACCAAGTTAAGTTCAAAATTGCACGAAACATGGAAAACTTGCGCATGCATAGAATTGAGCATTCCCAAGGCATCAAAATAGACCGTTATACTCTTTTTAGTGTTCTTGGAAGTCTTAACTTGCTAGTTTAGCTTTTGGGCAACGTTTCGTTAGGTAAAGAAGCCAATAGACCAAGTTAAGTTCAAAATTGCACGAAACGTGAAAAACTTGTCTATGCATAGAATTGAGCATTCCTAAGGCATCAAAATGGACCGTTATATTCTTTTTAGTGTTCTTGGAAGTCTTAACTTGCTAGTTTAGCTTTTGGACAACGTTTCGTTAGGTAAAGAAGCCAATAGACCAAGTTAAGTTCAAAATGGCACGAAACACGAAAAACTTGTCTATGTTGGATCGGATGGCACCACAAGAGGGGGGTGAATTGTGATCTTAATCAAATTTAGACTAAGTCACCTCTTTTTGTATTTCAATTGAGTTTCACCCTAAGCGGAAGCAATTTAAATAAGTTGAATATAAATGTATACAAAGATAATCACATCAATCAAAATTAACAACAAGAATCAAGTCAAATGATCAAACTGAATATCGCGCACCAAAACAAGTTACAATGAAGCACAAAATCAGATTCAACAAATGTATGCACAAGCTTGATTCTATCACCCTATATGTCCAATTTCAAGTATGCAATGCAAGTATGATATGCTAAAATGAAATTGCTGTAAAGTAAAGAGGGCAAAGAGATTTATAGTGGTTCGGCTTAACCCAAGCCTACTCCACTCCCCAAGTCCCACTTGGGAATTTCAAACACTCCAATATAGCTTGTTCAACCGAGTCAAGCGGAACTCATACAACCAGTGTTTTTGTAGCTCAAACACCAAACTTTACACACCGTGTGGTTTATAGCTCACCACACAAACTCTTATCAACAATACACCTCGGTCTCACCGAGAACACAAATTAACAAGTTGAATTCTCAAATAGGCTCTTTATGGCAGCCGGGTAGAGAAGTAGTTTAAGCTCAAGGTATGGCTCTTTGAGTAGCTGGATTTGTAAGTGTCTAGGGCTCAAATGAAGCTCTTGAAAAGCTGGAATGGGAATGGTAAGCACAAAACTCAGATTTGAGATTTTTGGTTGTTAGGGTTTGTAAAACTTTGAGTAGTGTAACAACCAACGAAAATCAGTTATCACAAGGCTTGAATGATGAAATGGAGATGATGAATGTAGCCTTATAAGTGCTGGAAACCAGATTATATCACAAAGGAAATGACTCTTGAGAATATGATGAAAATCAGATTTGAACGGCTCAAGAGTAACAATAAAGCTTTGCTTGGCTAGTGTATATGATCTCTCTTCAAAATCAAGTATGTAATCAAGGAATGAATGAGTGAGAGAATGAAAGCTTGAGAGATGAAGAACACTTAAGAGAGAAAGAGTAATTTTCGGCCAAGTCTATGCACCATAGACAAAGAGTTAGTTTTTATAGAAATTGTGGAGTGTAAGCTCATGAAATGAGAGCCATTGGATTGATATGAAAGATATGGACCCTTGGATCATTATAGATGTTAGAAGGCTTAGAGAAGTGTGAAAATGATTACAACAAGTCTTTTTTGGTAGGAAGAAATAATGGCTTTTGGATGGATATAGACTTTGGAGGCCACCTTGAAAGATACAACAATTGACTTGAGAAAAGTTTGTCTTTTAGGTGGAGTAAATCATGGCTTTTGAATGGATATAGACTTTAGAGGCATCTTGAAAGATACAACAATTGACTTGAGAAAAGTTTGTCTTTTAGGTGGAGTAAATCATGGCTTTTGAATGGATATAGACTTTAGAGGCATCTTGAAAGATACAACCATTGACTTGAGAAAAGTTTGTCTCTTAGGTGGAGTAAATGATGGCCTTTGGATCAAATGAAGATTCAATTTTGGCCATAGGATGTAAAGTAGGAGAGATAAGAATAAAGCTTGAATCTTTGGCCATTGGATTAAAATGTGATTTTGACGTAGAGAGAATATGATCCATTGGATGTGGAGTGTCTTGGTGGGAAAGAGAAATGGTTTTGAAATAAAGCTTCCCACACATGTGAAGAGAAAAACTTGTCATAAGACTTGTTGTACCTCTTGTCTCCTCCTTTCAAATTAACTTTTCCTTCTCTTCTCTTTTTGGCTCCAAGTCTTCTAGTTAAGATGTAACTATGGTTAACTTGTCTTCTTTGCCATGTCATTAATGCCATGTCAACAATGCCATGTCAACAATGCCATGTCAGCTGCCACGTCACGTCCGTCGATTCTGACTTTGACTAGAAAGTTAATTTTACTTCAATTGATCCCAATTAAGCTCCAAGACATCTTTGGCAAAACTTGACTTATGTTGACCACGAAATTGTCTTTCTTAATCATGTTTGACACTGATTAAGCCTTCACTAATGTTGGTCAAGGATGACATTAGGACCAATTTACGTTTTGGTCACCCTACACACAAATCATACTCAAGACATGCTATGTAAATCCTTTTAGGATTTCTTGCAATTAGTCCACGTTAGTTCAATAATCAAATCATCAAATAAGCACAATTGAACTAGTTTAATATAAGTCTTGAATTCCTAAACTAATCAAGTAGGCATATGCACCTAGGTTTCTCAATACAATCAATAGATCAAAGTTCAATCAAAACATGCCGTTGTAATCACTCAAACATATATTCAACATTCTCCCCCTTTTGATGATTACAAAATAACTTATGTTAACTTTGAGCTATTTTTCTTTAATTCACATGAGAAACTCTCCCCCTCACATTATGCTTCACACAAATAAACTTCCTATAAGCATATGTTTCAATAAATACAAGGGAATTGCAATTCAAGACAAGTAAAGTATCAATAGGCAAGGTCTATACAATATGACATTCAAGTTCCTCCCCCTTAACCTATGCATACCAAACTTTAAAGTTCAAAGTATATTTCTCCCCCTTTATTTTGTAAATGCATCCAAAAGGTGTTCAATATAAGCAATGCATAAAATTCATACACATATCAAGGAATCATTCTCATGCCAAGATTACCTCTTAAAAATTCAAATCTCTCTTGGTTTAGAGGTTTCGTTAGTATGTCCGCAAGTTGGTTCATTGTGTCCACATAATCTAATTTAATTGTCCATTGAGTCACATGGTCTCTAATAAAATGATGCCTAATTTCAATATGTTTAGCCTTTGAATGATGCACTGGATTTTTAGAAAGGCTAATGGCACTAGTATTATCACAATATATAGGAATATCTTTCAATTTAAGTCCAAAGTCATATAATTGTTGTCTAATCCATAAGAGTTGAGCACAACAACTTCCTATAGCCATATATTCGGCTTCGGTGGTAGATAGGGCAACGCAAGGTTGTTTCTTGGAGAACCAAGAGATAAGCATACTCCCTAGGAATTGGCATGTACCCGAAGTACTCTTCCTATTTATCTTAAATCCAGCAAAGTCGGCATCACTATATGCATGTAAATCAAACAATGAATTTTTGTCATACCATAAGCCAAGAGTTGATGTATGCCTAAGATACCTAAATATTCTCTTAACCGCTAGGAAATGAGAATGCATAGGTTGACTTTGAAATCTAGCACACATGCATACACTAAACATGATGTCGGGTCTACTAGATGTCAAATATAAAAGTGAACCAATCATGGACCTATACATTTTAGAATCATAAGGTTGTCCATCTTCATCTTTTTCAAGTTTAGTTGTCACACTCATGGGAGTAGGAGAAGGGTTCAAAGAATCAAAACCAAACTTTTTAAGCATATCATGAATATATTTGGTTTGACTAATATGTATACCTCCCTTAGTTTGTTTAACTTGCAGTCCTAAAAAGAAGGTAAGTTCACCCATCATAGACATCTCAAATTCACTTTTCATGCACAACTCAAATTCTTTGCACATAGCATCATTAGTAGCACCAAATATTATGTCATCTACATATATTTGAACAATAAGCATATCATGACCTTTTTCCTTCAAGAACAAAGTGCTATCAATTTTTCCTCTTTTAAAACCATTTTGAATTAAGAAGGAGAAGGAGGAAAGTCTATCATACCATGCCCTAGGTGCTTGTTTCAACCCATACAAGGCTTTTGTCAATTTATAAACATAGTTTGGAAAGTTAGGATCTTCAAATCCGGGTGGTTGCTTTACATACACATTCTCATTGATAAAACCATTCAAAAATGCACTTTTGACATCCATTTGATAAAGTTTAAAACCTTTGAAACATGCAAATGCCATAAGCAACCTAATAGCTTCTAACCTAGCTACGGGGGCAAATGTTTCTTCATAGTCAATCCCTTCTTCTTGGTTGTACCCTTGTGCAACCAATCTAGCCTTGTTTCTAATAACTTCACCATCTTCATTCATTTTGTTCTTAAACACCCATTTAGTTCCAATTATGGTTTGGTCTTTAGGTCTTGGAACTAGATGCCAAACTTCATTCCTAGTGAATTGATTCAACTCATCTTGCATAGCAATAATCCATTTATCATCAAGCAAAGCATCATCAATGTTTCTAGGTTCTACTTGAGAAATTAAGGCATAAGAACCATGCACATCAACAATCAAAGCAGTATTCATTAAATCTGCAGTCACATTATCTACCACATTAGCATGCATATCACCATTATTAGGAGCTAAGTGAGATTTACGAGTCCTTACCCCTTGACGCAAATCGCCAATTATGAGTTGTTTGGGATGCTTGTGTTTGTCCTTCACTTGCAGCCTTGATGTAGGAGCTGTAGTTTCACTATTGGAGGCCACGGGTGCAACCTCACTTTCTTCCAAGCCCACGGGTGCATCACTATTTTGTGTCTCCTCGTGCTCATTTCCTCCCTCTTTGCTTGGTCCATCATCTTTAGGTGTAGGAGAGTAATCTTTATCATCTTTTAAGCTCAACTTCTCCAAACCTAACTCAATGTCATCATTCTCAAGCAAAGGGTCAAATGCAAGAGTTTCAATAAATTTAACATGAATGGACTCCTCTATTCTCCTAGATTTTGGATTGTAAACTCTATAAGCTCTAGAAGTTAAAGCATAGCCAACAAATACACAAGGAGTAGATTTTGCATCAAATTTATCTAAGTCATCCTTAGTGTTTAGTACATAACATTTGCAACCAAAAACTCTAAAGTAGTCAACCTTAGGTTTTCTATCATTCCAAATCTCATAAGGTGTCTTATTTATCTTCTTTCTAATAGACAACCTATTTGTAACATAGCATGCACAATTAATGGCCTCGCCCCACAAGAACTTAGGCAAATCATGTTCACAAAGCATAGTCCTAACAATTTCTTGTAAAGTTCTATTTTTCCTTTCTACCACCCCATTTTGTTGGGGTGTCCTAGGTGAAGAGAAATCATGTCTAATGCCATATTCATCACATAGATCAATAAATGCATGATTATCAAATTCTCCTCCATGATCACTCCTAATCTTGCTAACGCTCATGTTCTTTTCATTTTGAAGCCTCTTGATTAGTTTTGAAAACTCATGAATGGTCTAATGTTTATGTGCAAGGAAAATCACCCAAGTATATCTAGAATAATCATCAACAATTACAAAGGCATAGGATCTACCACCTACACTTTTAACTCTACTTGGACCAAACAAATCAAGATGCAAAAGCTCTAAAACTCTGGTAGATGAAATCTGAATTTTGATTTAAAAGACTCCCTAGCATGCTTTCCTTTAATGCAAGGCTCACATACATCATACACATCAAAGTTCAAAGATGGAATGCCTCTAACTAGGCTCTTTTTAACTAATTTTTCAATTGTAGAGATTCCTACATGACCTAATCTTCTATGCCAAATATTCACATCACAAATGTTAGAAATCAAGCACTTCACTTTGCAATCATTCAAATCATTTAAATCAAGAGTGTACATATCACCATCTCTATGACCTATAAGTAAGCACTCACTCATGGCATTTCTTATTTCACTCTTAGAATCATCAAAGCAAATAATCAACCTACAATCAGCTACCACTTTGAAGCTCTAGAAGATTTGACTTTCAAGCACACCTACACAAGTTCAACTCACTTTAGGTACCCAATTTCTTTTGGGTCCTAGGAGGTTAGCACCAACAACTTTAGTTCCCTTAGGAACCCACATTTGCACAACTCTCTTGCCAAACACATATTGAAACTTTGGATGAATCTTGGCATTCAAGTCATGCATGTATGCATTCTGTGAAGTATGAAATGAAGTTATAGCATACATATGACCTTGTGGTACCCTAGGTCTCCTATAATAAGCCACGGATTGCCCTTGTTTCTTAGGGAACCTTAAGGGTCTCATATGACCAGATTTACTTCCATTCTTCCAAGGCTCAAATGGCATATTCCCAATAGGAATTGCTTTACGCCCTACGGGCTGGAGATATGTAGCATGCTCATGATGTGATTTTGAAGTACTAGCATGCATATCATTCAAATGATTATAGTTAGGAGGAGAAAAATTCAGTTTCATAGGTAAGCACTTATCCTCCTTATCATTCAAAGAATCCAAGTAACCATGTGATACAAAAGTTGTAGAAATATCATGCAAATCACATTTTTTTAACTTCACATCGTCATTAATGTAGCCTAGACCAGATTTGTCAAGAGATTGTCTAAGGCATGAAAGAAGTGAATCAAGTCTAGATGATCCCATACTAAACTTAGAGAAAGATTTCTCTAGTTCCTCATATCTCATTTTTAATGTGTCCAACTCATCTTGAACACTAGAATCAACATGGGACTCTTGGTTCTCATTAGGCACAATAGCTATCAATTTCAAATCATCATACTCTTCTTGCAAGGTACTAAGTCTAAATTGCAAATCTTCAATCAAAGGCTCATGATCACATTTAGACATGTCATTAGCACACATGGCAGCAAGCATATCACATTTTTCATCATATTTAGCATTAAGTTCATCAATGGTCTTTTCATGCTCTTCTACCTTAGCATTTAAACACTCAATCTCATTTTTCAATTGTTTCTTTTCCTTATGCATTTTCCTATTCTTAGCATTCATATCATTAAGTAAGGAAAGCAAATCATCAATAGACACATCATCATCATCATGATCAAAAGAATTTACCTCCTCATCCGGATCGGATGAGTTTCCTTTGGCCATCAAGCAAAATCTAGCAACCTCATCCTTACTTGAAGAGCTTTCGGAGTCCGAATCACTCAAGTCATCTCCACTATCACCCTTGGAGGTAAAAGCTAGACTCTTCTTTTTGGTGTCCTCCTTTTCGGCTTCTCTTGCCTTCAAGTTTGTTTCATACACCATCAAGGAACCGACCAGCTCATCCAACTTCAAGATTTTGATGTCTTTAGCTTCTTGGATGGCTGTGACTTTGGCATCCCATGCTTCTGGAAGACTTCTCAAGTATTTTTGCACCTTTTCTTGATTGGAGAAAGTCTTTCCTAAAGATTCAAGAGAATTCAAAATCTGAGTTAGTCTTATATCCATTTCGATAATGGATTCATTAGGATGCATGGTAAACAGTTCATATGAATGCATGAGCATATTAATCCTTGACTCCTTTACTTGATTAGTGCCTTCATGCTTCATCTCTAGCCTAGTCCACATGTCTTTAGCCGAAATGCATGTAGAAATATGTTTAGCGTCAACTTGATTTAATGCATTAAACAAGATAGACATAGCTTTAGCATTTAAAGACATCTTCTTCTTATCATGTTCATCCCATTTATCCCTAGGTTTTGAAATCTCTTTTTCGACATCACCGATCTTGGTGGTGATGGTAGGCTCATAAGGTCCATCCTCTATGACATACCACAAATCAATATCAAGAGACATGAAATAAAGTTTCATTCTCATATTCCAATGGTCATAGTCTTCTCCATTAAAGAATGGAGGTCTACCACTAGATTGACCCTCTAACACATGATCATGTCTACCACTAGTAGATGCCATCATATAAATCACTAATAATACACAAGAAAATTACTTCTATATGCAAGGGAACACAAGCTCCGATACCACTTGTTGGATCGGATGGCACCACAAGAGGGGGGTGAATTGTGATCTTAATCAAATTTAGACTAAGTCACCTCTTTTTGTATTTCAATTGAGTTTCACCCTAAGCGGAAGCAATTTAAATAAGTTGAATATAAATGTATACAAAGATAATCACATCAATCAAAATTAACAACAAGAATCAAGTCAAATGATCAAACTGAATATCGCGCACCAAAACAAGTTACAATGAAGCACAAAATCAGATTCAACAAATGTATGCACAAGCTTGATTCTATCACCCTATATGTCCAATTTCAAGTATGCAATGCAAGTATGATATGCTAAAATGAAATTGCTGTAAAGTAAAGAGGGCAAAGAGATTTATAGTGGTTCGGCTTAACCCAAGCCTACTCCACTCCCCAAGTCCCACTTGGGAATTTCAAACACTCCAATATAGCTTGTTCAACCGAGTCAAGCGGAACTCATACAACCAGTGTTTTTGTAGCTCAAACACCAAACTTTACACACCGTGTGGTTTATAGCTCACCACACAAACTCTTATCAACAATACACCTCGGTCTCACCGAGAACACAAATTAACAAGTTGAATTCTCAAATAGGCTCTTTATGGCAGCCGGGTAGAGAAGTAGTTTAAGCTCAAGGTATGGCTCTTTGAGTAGCTGGATTTGTAAGTGTCTAGGGCTCAAATGAAGCTCTTGAAAAGCTGGAATGGGAATGGTAAGCACAAAACTCAGATTTGAGATTTTTGGTTGTTAGGGTTTGTAAAACTTTGAGTAGTGTAACAACCAACGAAAATCAGTTATCACAAGGCTTGAATGATGAAATGGAGATGATGAATGTAGCCTTATAAGTGCTGGAAACCAGATTATATCACAAAGGAAATGACTCTTGAGAATATGATGAAAATCAGATTTGAACGGCTCAAGAGTAACAATAAAGCTTTGCTTGGCTAGTGTATATGATCTCTCTTCAAAATCAAGTATGTAATCAAGGAATGAATGAGTGAGAGAATGAAAGCTTGAGAGATGAAGAACACTTAAGAGAGAAAGAGTAATTTTCGGCCAAGTCTATGCACCATAGACAAAGAGTTAGTTTTTATAGAAATTGTGGAGTGTAAGCTCATGAAATGAGAGCCATTGGATTGATATGAAAGATATGGACCCTTGGATCATTATAGATGTTAGAAGGCTTAGAGAAGTGTGAAAATGATTACAACAAGTCTTTTTTGGTAGGAAGAAATAATGGCTTTTGGATGGATATAGACTTTGGAGGCCACCTTGAAAGATACAACAATTGACTTGAGAAAAGTTTGTCTTTTAGGTGGAGTAAATCATGGCTTTTGAATGGATATAGACTTTAGAGGCATCTTGAAAGATACAACAATTGACTTGAGAAAAGTTTGTCTTTTAGGTGGAGTAAATCATGGCTTTTGAATGGATATAGACTTTAGAGGCATCTTGAAAGATACAACCATTGACTTGAGAAAAGTTTGTCTCTTAGGTGGAGTAAATGATGGCCTTTGGATCAAATGAAGATTCAATTTTGGCCATAGGATGTAAAGTAGGAGAGATAAGAATAAAGCTTGAATCTTTGGCCATTGGATTAAAATGTGATTTTGACGTAGAGAGAATATGATCCATTGGATGTGGAGTGTCTTGGTGGGAAAGAGAAATGGTTTTGAAATAAAGCTTCCCACACATGTGAAGAGAAAAACTTGTCATAAGACTTGTTGTACCTCTTGTCTCCTCCTTTCAAATTAACTTTTCCTTCTCTTCTCTTTTTGGCTCCAAGTCTTCTAGTTAAGATGTAACTATGGTTAACTTGTCTTCTTTGCCATGTCATTAATGCCATGTCAACAATGCCATGTCAACAATGCCATGTCAGCTGCCACGTCACGTCCGTCGATTCTGACTTTGACTAGAAAGTTAATTTTACTTCAATTGATCCCAATTAAGCTCCAAGACATCTTTGGCAAAACTTGACTTATGTTGACCACGAAATTGTCTTTCTTAATCATGTTTGACACTGATTAAGCCTTCACTAATGTTGGTCAAGGATGACATTAGGACCAATTTACGTTTTGGTCACCCTACACACAAATCATACTCAAGACATGCTATGTAAATCCTTTTAGGATTTCTTGCAATTAGTCCACGTTAGTTCAATAATCAAATCATCAAATAAGCACAATTGAACTAGTTTAATATAAGTCTTGAATTCCTAAACTAATCAAGTAGGCATATGCACCTAGGTTTCTCAATACAATCAATAGATCAAAGTTCAATCAAAACATGCCGTTGTAATCACTCAAACATATATTCAACAGTCTATGCATAGAATTGAGCATTTCTAAGGCATCAAAATGGACCGTTATACTCTATTTAGTGTTCTTACAAGTCTTAACTTGCTAGTTTAGCTTTTGGACAACGTTTCGTTAGGTAAAGAAGCCAATAGACCAAGTTAAGTTCAAAATTGCACGAAACATGGAAAACTTGCGCATGCATAGAATTGAGCATTCCTAAGGCATCAAAATAGACCGTTATACTCTTTTTAGTGTTCTTGGAAGTCTTAACTTGCTATTTTAGCTTTTGGACAACATTTCGTTAGGTAAAGAAGCCAATAGACCAAGTTAAGTTGAAAATTGCACGAAACATGGAAAACTTGCGCATGCATAGAATTGAGCATTCCTAAGGCATCAAAATAGACCGTTATACTCTTTTTAGTGTTCTTGGAAGTCTTAACTTGTTAGTTTAGCTTTTGGGCAACGTTTCGTTAGGTAAAGAAGCCAATAGACCAAGTTAAGTTGAAAATTACACGAAACGTGAAAAACTTGTCTATGCATAGAATTGAGCATTCCTAAGGCATCGAAATAGACCGTTATACTCTTTTTAGTGTTCTTGGAAGTCTTAACTTGCTAGTTTAGCTTTTGGACAACGTTTCGTTAGGTAAAGAAGCCAATAGACCAAGTTAAGTTCAAAATGGCACGAAACACGAAAAACTTGTCTATGCATAGAATTGAGCATTTCTAAGGCATCAAAATGGACCGTTATACTCTATTTAGTGTTCTTACAAGTCTTAACTTGCTAGTTTAGCTTTTGGACAACGTTTCGTTAGGTAAAGAAGCCAATAGACCAAGTTAAGTTCAAAATTGCACGAAACATGGAAAACTTGCGCATGCATAGAATTGAGCATTCCCAAGGCATCAAAATAGACCGTTATACTCTTTTTAGTGTTCTTGGAAGTCTTAACTTGCTAGTTTAGCTTTTGGGCAACGTTTCGTTAGGTAAAGAAGCCAATAGACCAAGTTAAGTTCAAAATTGCACGAAACGTGAAAAACTTGTCTATGCATAGAATTGAGCATTCCTAAGGCATCAAAATGGACCGTTATATTCTTTTTAGTGTTCTTGGAAGTCTTAACTTGCTAGTTTAGCTTTTGGACAACGTTTCGTTAGGTAAAGAAGCCAATAGACCAAGTTAAGCTCAAAATTGCACGAAACATGGAAAACTTGCGCATGCATAGAATTGAGCATTCCTAAGGCATCAAAATAGACCGTTATACTCTTTTTAGTGTTCTTGGAAGTCTTAACTTGCTATTTTAGCTTTTGGACAACATTTCGTTAGGTAAAGAAGCCAATAGACCAAGTTAAGTTGAAAATTGCACGAAACATGGAAAACTTGCGCATGCATAGAATTGAGCATTCCTAAGGCATCAAAATAGACCGTTATACTCTTTTTAGTGTTCTTGGAAGTCTTAACTTGTTAGTTTAGCTTTTGGGCAACGTTTCGTTAGGTAAAGAAGCCAATAGACCAAGTTAAGTTGAAAATTACACGAAACGTGAAAAACTTGTCTATGCATAGAATTGAGCATTCCTAAGGCATCGAAATAGACCGTTATACTCTTTTTAGTGTTCTTGGAAGTCTTAACTTGCTAGTTTAGCTTTTGGACAACGTTTCGTTAGGTAAAGAAGCCAATAGACCAAGTTAAGTTCAAAATGGCACGAAACACGAAAAACTTGTCTATGCATAGAATTGAGCATTTCTAAGGCATCAAAATGGACCGTTATACTCTATTTAGTGTTCTT
Organism: Tripterygium wilfordii; assembly: GCF_013401445.1. NCBI lineage: Eukaryota > Viridiplantae > Streptophyta > Magnoliopsida > Celastrales > Celastraceae > Tripterygium > Tripterygium wilfordii. The sequence goes on along the minus strand of NW_024056369.1, from coordinate 46,711 downwards.
ACAAGTCTTAACTTGCTAGTTTAGCTTTTGGACAACGTTTCGTTAGGTAAAGAAGCCAATAGACCAAGTTAAGTTCAAAATTGCACGAAACATGGAAAACTTGCGCATGCATAGAATTGAGCATTCCCAAGGCATCAAAATAGACCGTTATACTCTTTTTAGTGTTCTTGGAAGTCTTAACTTGCTAGTTTAGCTTTTGGGCAACGTTTCGTTAGGTAAAGAAGCCAATAGACCAAGTTAAGTTCAAAATTGCACGAAACGTGAAAAACTTGTCTATGCATAGAATTGAGCATTCCTAAGGCATCAAAATGGACCGTTATATTCTTTTTAGTGTTCTTGGAAGTCTTAACTTGCTAGTTTAGCTTTTGGACAACGTTTCGTTAGGTAAAGAAGCCAATAGACCAAGTTAAGTTCAAAATGGCACGAAACACGAAAAACTTGTCTATGCATAGAATTGAGCATTTCTAAGGCATCAAAATGGACCGTTATACTCTATTTAGTGTTCTTACAAGTCTTAACTTGCTAGTTTAGCTTTTGGACAACGTTTCGTTAGGTAAAGAAGCCAATAGACCAAGTTAAGTTCAAAATTGCACGAAACATGGAAAACTTGCGCATGCATAGAATTGAGCATTCCTAAGGCATCAAATAGACCGTTATACTCTTTTTAGTGTTCTTGGAAGTCTTAACTTGTTAGTTTAGCTTTTGGGCAACGTTTCGTTAGGTAAAGAAGCCAATAGACCAAGTTAAGTTGAAAATTACACGAAACGTGAAAAACTTGTCTATGCATAGAATTGAGCATTCCTAAGGCATCAAAATAGACTGTTATACTCTTTTTAGTGTTCTTGGAAGTCTTAACTTGCTAGTTTAGCTTTTGGGCAAAGTTTCGTTAGGTAAAGAAGCCAATAGACCAAGTTAAGTTCAAAATTGCATGAAACGTGAAAAACTTGTCTATGCATAGAATTGAGCATTCCTAAGGCATCAAAATAGACCGTTATACTCTTTTTAGTGTTCTTGGAAGTCTTAACTTGCTAGTTTAGCTTTTGGACAACGTTTCGTTAGGTAAAGAAGCCAATAGACCAAGTTAAGTTCAAAATGGCACGAAACACGAAAAACTTGTCTATGCATAGAATTGAGCATTTCTAAGGCATCAAAATGGACCGTTATACTCTATTTAGTGTTCTTAAAAGTCTTAACTTGCTAGTTTAGCTTTTGGACAACATTTCGTTAGGTAAAGAAGCCAATAGACCAAGTTAAGTTCAAAATTGCACGAAACATGGAAAACTTGCGCATGCATAGAATTGAGCATTCCTAAGGCATCAAAATAGACCGTTATACTCTTTTTAGTGTTCTTGGAAGTCTTAACTTGCTAGTTTAGCTTTTGGGTAACGTTTCGTTAGGTAAAGAAGCCAATAGACCAAGTTAAGTTCAAAATTGCACGAAACGTGAAAAACTTGTCTATGCATAGAATTGAGCAGTCCTAAGGCATCGAAATAGACCGTTATACTCTTTTTAGTGTTCTTGGAAGTCTTAACTTGCTAGTTTAGCTTTTGGACAACGTTTCGTTAGGTAAAGAAGCCAATAGACCAAGTTAAGTTCAAAATGGCACGAAACACGAAAAACTTGTCTATGCATAGAATTGAGCATTTCTAAGGCATCAAAATGGACCGTTATACTCTATTTAGTGTTCTTACAAGTCTTAACTTGCTAGTTTAGCTTTTGGACAACGTTTCGTTAGGTAAAGAAGCCAATAGACCAAGTTAAGTTCAAAATTGCACGAAACATGGAAAACTTGCGCATGCATAGAATTGAGCATTCCTAAGGCATCAAAATAGACCGTTATACTCTTTTTAGTGTTCTTGGAAGTCTTAACTTGCTAGTTTAGCTTTTGGGCAACGTTTCGTTAGGTAAAGAAGCCAATAGACCAAGTAAAGTTCAAAATTGCACGAAACGTGAGAAACTTGTCTATGCATAGAATTGAGCATTCCTAAGGCATCAAAATAGACCGTTATACTCTTTTTAGTGTTCCTGGAAGTCTTAACTTGCTAGTTTAGCTTTTGGACAACGTTTCGTTAGGTAAAGAAGCCAATAGACCAAGTTAAGTTCAAAATGGCACGAAACACGAAAAACTTGTCTATGCATAGAATTGAGCATTTCTAAGGCATCAAAAGGGACCGTTATACTCTATTTAGTGTTCTTAGAAGTCTTAACTTACTAGTTTAGCTTTTGGACAGCGTTTCGTTAGGTAAAGAAGCCAATAGACCAAGTTAAGCTCAAAATTGCACGAAACATGGAAAACTTGCGCATGCATAGAATTGAGCATTCCTAAGGCATCAAAATCGACCGTTATACTCTTTTTAGTGTTCTTGGAAGTCTTAACTTGCTATTTTAGCTTTTGGACAACGTTTCGTTAGGTAAAGAAGCCAATAGACCAAGTTAAGTTGAAAATTGCACAAAACATGGAAAACTTGCGCATGCATAGAATTGAGCATTCCTAAGGCATCAAAATAGACCGTTATACTCTTTTTAGTGTTCTTGGAAGTCTTAACTTGCTAGTTTAGCTTTTGGGCAACGTTTCGTTAGGTAAAGAAGCCAATAGACCAAGTTAAGTTCAATATTGCACGAAACGTGAAAAACTTGTCTATGCATAGAATTGAGCATTCCTAAGGCATCAAAATGGACCGTTATATTCTTTTTAGTGTTCTTGGAAGTCTTAACTTGCTAGTTTAGCTTTTGGACAACGTTTCGTTAGGTAAAGAAGCCAATAGACCAAGTTAAGTTCAAAATGGCACGAAACACGAAAAACTTGTCTATGCATAGAATTGAGCATTCCTAAGGCATCAAAATGGACCGTTATACTCTATTTAGTGTTCTTAAAAGTCTTAACTTGCTAGTTTAGCTTTTCGACAACGTTTCGTTAGGTAAAGAAGCCAATAGACCAAGTTAAGTTCAAAATGGCACGAAACACGAAAAACTTGTCTATGCATAGAATTGAGCATTTCTAAGGCATCAAAATGGACCGTTATACTCTATTTAGTGTTCTTACAAGTCTTAACTTGCTAGTTTAGCTTTTGGACAACGTTTCGTTAGGTAAAGAAGCCAATAGACCAAGTTAAGTTCAAAATTGCACGAAACATGGAAAACTTGCGCATGCATAGAATTGAGCATTCCTAAGGCATCAAAATAGACCGTTATAATCTTTTTAGTGTTCTTGGAAGTCTTAACTTGCTAGTTTAGCTTTTGGACAACGTTTCGTTAGGTAAAGAAGCCAATAGACCAAGTTAAGTTCAAAATGGCACGAAACACGAAAAACTTATCTATGCATAGAATTGAGCATTCCTAAGGCATCAAAATGGACCGTTATACTCTTTTTAGTGTTCTTGGAAGTCTTAACTTGCTAGTTTAGCTTTTGGACAACGTTTCGTTAGGTAAAGAAGCCAATAGACCAAGTTAAGTTCAAAATGGCACGAAACACGAAAAACTTGTCTATGCATAGAATTGAGCATTTCTAAGGCATCAAAATGGACCGTTATACTCTATTTAGTGTTCTTACAAGTCTTAACTTGCTAGTTTAGCTTTTGGACAACGTTTCGTTAGGTAAAGAAGCCAATAGACCAAGTTAAGTTCAAAATTGCACGAAACATGGAAAACTTGCGCATGCATAGAATTGAGCATTCCTAAGGCATCAAAATAGACCGTTATACTCCTTTTAGTGTTCTTGGAAGTCTTAACTTGCTAGTTTAGCTTTTGGGCAACGTTTCGTTAGGTAAAGAAGCCAATAGACCAAGTAAAGTTCAAAATTGCACGAAACGTGAAAAACTTGTCTATGCATAGAATTGAGCATTCCTAATGCATCAAAATGGACCGTTATATTCTTTTTAGTGTTCTTGGAAGTCTTAACTTGCTAGTTTAGCTTTTGGACAACGTTTCGTTAGGTAAAGAAGCCAATAGACCAAGTTAAGTTCAAAATGGCACGAAACACGAAAAAATTGTCTATGCATAGAATTGAGCATTTCTAAGGCATCAAAATGGACCGTTATACTCTATTTAGTGTTCTTACAAGTCTTAACTTGCTAGTTTAGCTTTTGGACAACGTTTCGTTAGGTAAAGAAGCCAATAGACCAAGTTAAGTTCAAAATTGCACGAAACATGGAAAACTTGCGCATGCATAGAATTGAGCATTCCTAAGGCATCAAAATAGACCGTTATACTCTTTTTAGTGTTCTTGGAAGTCTTAACTTGTTAGTTTAGCTTTTGGGCAACGTTTCGTTAGGTAAAGAAGCCAATAGACCAAGTTAAGTTCAAAATTGCATGAAACGTGAAAAACTTGTCTATGCATAGAATTGAGCATTCCTAAGGCATCAAAATAGACCGTTATACTCTTTTTAGTGTTCTTGGAAGTCTTAACTTGCTAGTTTAGCTTTTGGACAACGTTTCGTTAGGTAAAGAAGCCAATAGACCAAGTTAAGTTCAAAATGGCACGAAACACGAAAAACTTGTCTATGCATAGAATTGAGCATTTCTAAGGCATCAAAATGGACCGTTATACTCTATTTAGTGTTCTTAAAAGTCTTAACTTGCTAGTTTAGCTTTTCGACAACGTTTCGTTAGGTAAAGAAGCCAATAGACCAAGTTAAGTTCAAAATTGCACGAAACATGGAAAACTTGCGCATGCATAGAATTGAGCATTCCTAAGGCATCATAATAGACCGTTATACTCTTTTTAGTGTTCTTGGAAGTCTTAACTTGCTAGTTTAGCTTTTGGGCAACGTTTCGTTAGGTAAAGAAGCCAATAGACCAAGTTAAGTTCAAAATTGCACGAAACGTGAAAAACTTGTCTATGCATAGAATTGAGCATTCCTAAGGCATCAAAATAGACCGTTATACTCTTTTTAGTGTTCTTGGAAGTCTTAACTTGCTAGTTTAGCTTTTGGACAACCTTTCGTTAGGTAAAGAAGCCAATAGACCAAGTTAAGTTCAAAATGGCACGAAACACGAAAAACTTGTCTATGCATAGAATTGAGCATTTCTAAGGCATCAAAATGGACCGTTATACTCTATTTAGTGTTCTTACAAGTCTTAACTTGCTAGTTTAGCTTTTGGACAACGTTTCGTTAGGTAAAGAAGCCAATAGACCAAGTTAAGCTCAAAATTGCACGAAACATGGAAAACTTGCGCATGCATAGAATTGAGCATTCCTAAGGCATCAAAATAGACCGTTATACTCTTTTTAGTGTTCTTGGAAGTCTTAACTTGCTAGTTTAGCTTTTGGACAACGTTTCGTTAGGTAAAGAAGCCAATAGACCAAGTTAAGTTCAAAATTGCACGAAACGTGAAAAACTTGTCTATGCATAGAATTGAGCATTCCTAAGGCATCAAAATGGACATTTATACTCTATTTAGTGTTCTTAGAAGTCTTAACTTGCTAGTTTAGCTTTTGGACAACGTTTCGTTAGGCAAAGAAGCCAATAGACTAAGTTAAGTTCAAAATGGCACGAAACATGAAAAACTTGTCTATGCATAGAATTGAGTGTTTCTAAGGCATCAAAATGGACCGTTATACTCTATTTAGTGTTCTTAGAAGTCTTAACTTGCTAGTTTAGCTTTTGGACAACGTTTCGTTAGGTAAAGAAGCCAATAGACCAAGTTAAGCTCAAAATTGCACGAAACATGGAAAACTTGCGCATGCATAGAATTGAGCATTCCTAAGGCATCAAAATGGACCGTTATACTCTTTTTAGTGTTCTTGGAAGTCTTAACTTGCTAGTTTAGCTTTTGGGCAACGTTTCGTTAGGTAAAGAAGCCAATAGACCAAGTTAAGTTGAAAATTGCACGAAACGTGAAAAACTTGTCTATGCATAGAATTGAGCATTCCTAAGGCATCAAAATGGACCGTTATATTCTATTTAGTGTTCTTGGAAGTCTTAACTTGCTAGTTTAGCTTTTGGACAACGTTTCGTTAGGTAAAGAAGCCAATAGACCAAGTTAAGTTCAAAATGGCACGAAACACGAAAAACTTGTCTATGCATAGAATTGAGCATTTCTAAGGCATCAAAAGGGACCGTTATACTCTATTTAGTGTTCTTAGAAGTCTTAACTTACTAGTTTAGCTTTTGGACAACGTTTTGTTAGGTAAAGAAGCCAATAGACCAAGTTAAGCTCAAAATTACACGAAACATGGAAAACTTGCGCATGCATAGAATTGAGCATTCCTAAGGCATCAAAATAGACCGTTATACTCTTTTTAGTGTTCTCGGAAGTCTTAACTTGCTAGTTTAGCTTTTGGACAACGTTTCGTTAGGTAAAGAAGCCAATAGACCAAGTTAAGTTCAAAATTGCACAAAACATGGAAAACTTGCGCATGCATAGAATTGAGCATTCCTAAGGCATCAAAATAGACCGTTATACTCTTTTTAGTGTTCTTGGAAGTCTTAACTTGCTAGTTTAGCTTTTGGGCAACGTTTCGTTAGGTAAAGAAGCCAATAGACCAAGTTAAGTTCAAAATTGCACGAAACGTGAAAAACTTGTCTATGCATAGAATTGAGCATTCCTAAGGCATCAAAATAGACCGTTATACTCTTTTTTGTTGGATCGGATGGCACCACAAGAGGGGGGGTGAATTGTGTCCTTAGTCAATTTTAGACTAGGTCACCTCTTTTTTGGTTTCACCCTAAGCGGAAGCTAAATACCAAATTGAGTACTAGTGTAGATGTATATAAATCAAGTAGAACAATCAATTCGAGCAAATCACATATAAAATCCTAATATGATTGTATGGTCTCCTAATGGCAGATTTGAGCACAAAGCAATTAAACAAGCTCAAGCAAGTCAAGGACAATTGATATAAGCAAGATAGATAACTTTAAGATCAAGAACCAAGCAAGATGATCAAGTATGTATATGTCACTTGTAAAACAAATGTAACTAGGGCACAAAATCAGATTTGACAATTAATTGAACAAGCTTGACTCTAGCAACCTAAATGATCAATTTCAAGTATGTATGATATGAGAATGCAATGCTAATTGAAATTGCTGGAAAGTAAAAGAGGCAAGAGATTTATAGTGGTTCGGCTTAACCCAAGCCTACTCCACTCCCCAAGTCCCACTTGGGAATTTCAAACACTCCACTATAGCTTGTTCAACCGAGTCAAGCGGAACTCATACAACCAGTGTTTTTGTAGCTCAAACACCAAACTTTACACACCATGTGGTTTATAGCTCACCACACCAAACTCTACACACCGTGTGGTTTGTAGCTCACCACACTAACTTAATCAACAAAATACAAGCTCAAAAATGGCTCTAAGAATAGCCGGGTATGAGATACGTTTAGGCTCAAAGGCTGGCTCTTTAGTAGCTGGATTTGTAAGTGTTCAGGCTCAATTTATGTTCTGGAAATCAGATTGTTCAAGTAAGAAAATGGCTCTTGAGGAAATGATAAGAATCAAGTAAGAAAGGCTCAAGAGTAACAATAAAGCTTTACTTGGCTAGTGTGTATGATCTCTCTTCAAAATCAAGTATGTAATCAAGGAATGAATGAGTGAAAGAATGAAAGCTTAGAAGATGAAGAACACTAGAGAGAGAGATTGTAATTTTCGGCCAAGTGTATGCACCATAGACAAAGAGTTAGTTTTTATAGAAAAATTGTGGAGTGTAAGCTCATGAAATGAGGGCCATTGGATTGATATGAAAGATATGGACCCTTGGATCATTATAGACGTTAGAAGGCTTAGAGAAGTGTGAAAATGATTACAACAAGTCTTTTTTTGGTAGGAAGAAATAATGGCTTTTGGATGGATATAGACTTTGGAGGCCACCTTGAAAGATACAACAATTGACTTGAGAAAAGTTTGTCTTTTAGGTGGAGTAAGTCATGGCTTTTGGATGGATATAGACTTTAGAGGCATCTTGAAAGATACAACCATTGACTTGAGAAAAGTTTGTCTCTTGGGTGGAGTAAATGATGGCCTTTGGATCAAATGAAGATTCAATTTTGGCCATAGGATGTAAAGTAGGATAGATAAGAATAAAGCTTGAATCTTTGGCCATTGGATTAAAATGTGATTTTGATGTAGAGAGAATTTGATCCATTGGATGTGGAGTGTCTTGGTGGGAAAGAGAAATGGTTTTGAAATAAAGCTTCCCACACATGTGAAGAGAAAAACTTGTCATAAGACTTGTTGTACCTCTTGTCTCCTCCTTTCAAATTAACTTTTCCTTCTCTTCTCTTTTTGGCTCCAAGTCTTCTAGTTAAGATGTAACTATGGTTAACTTGTTTTCTTTGCCATGTCATCAATGCCATGTCATTAAGGCCATGTCAACAATGCCATGTCAACAATGCCATGTCAGCTGCCACGTCACGTCCGTCGATTCTGACTTTGACTAGAAAGTTAATTTTACTTCAATTGATCCCAATTAAGCTCCAAGACATCTTTAGCAAAACTTGACTTATGTTGACCACAAAATTGTCTTTCTTAATCATGTTTGACACTAATTAAGTCTTCATTACATTTCGGTTAAGGTCACCATGTTGATACTTGGTCAACTTGATCATCCTACACACAATTAAACTCAAGACATGCTATGTAAGCCTTGTTAGGGCTTCTTGCAATGTTAGTCCATGTTAGTTTAATAAATCAAATTCCCATGCATTTTGGGTAGGACATATAGGTCTAAGATTTCTCATGTACATTATGGATCAAAGTTCAATCAATCATGCTTTTGTAATCACTCAAACATATATATTCAACATTCTCCCCCTTTTGATGATTACAAAATAATCTATGTAACTTTGAACTATTTTCTTTAATTTTCATGAGAAACTCTCCCCCTCACAACATGCTTCATTCAAATTAACTCCCCCTAAACATGTGCATAAAATCAAGACAAGGGAAGTGCAATTCAAGACAAATAAACCATCAATAGGCAAGATATATCACAATATCACAATTACATTCAAGTTCCTCCCCCTTAACCTATGCATACAAACTTTTGAATTCAAAGTTGCATTCAATATTTTCTCCCCCTTTATTTTGTAAATGCATCCAAAAAGTGTTCAATATAAGCAATGCATAAACATTCATACACATATCAAGGAATCATTCTCATGCCAAGATTACCTCTTAAAAATTCAAATCTCTCTTGGTTTAGAGGTTTCGTTAGTATGTCCGCAAGTTGGTTCATTGTGTCCACATAATCTAATTTAATTGTCCCTTGAGTCACATGGTCTCTAATAAAATGATGCCTAATTTCAATATGTTTAGCCTTAGAATGATGCACCGGATTTTTAGAAAGGCTAATGGCACTAGTATTATCACAATATATAGGAATATCTTTTAATTTAAGTCCAAAATCATTTAGTTGTTGTCTAATCCATAAGAGTTGAGCACAACAACTCCCTATAGCCATATATTCAGCTTCGGTGGTAGATAGGGCTACACAAGGTTGTTTCTTGGAGAACCAAGAAATAAGCATACTCCCTAGGAATTGACATGTACCCGAAGTACTCTTTCTATTTATCTTACACCCAGCAAAATCAGCATCACTATATGCATATAAATCAAACAAAGAATTTTTATCATACCATATGCCAAGAGTTGATGTACGCCTAAGGTACCTAAATATTCTCTTAATCGCTAGGAAATGAGAATGCATAGGTTGACTTTGAAATCTAGCACACATGCATACACTAAACATGATGTCGGGTCTACTAGATGTCAAATATAAAAGTGAACCAATCATGGACCTATACATTTTAGAATCATAAGGTTGTCCATCTTCATCTTTTTCAAGTTTAGTTGACACACTCATAGGAGAAGGGTTCAAGGAATCAAAACCAAACTTTTTAAGCATATCATGAATATATTTAGTTTGACTAATATGTATACCTTTCTTAGTTTGTTTAACTTGCAGCCCTAAAAAGAATGTAAGTTCACCCATCATAGACATCTCAAATTCATTTTTCATGCAAGACTCAAACTCTTTGCACATAGCCTCATTAGTAGCACCAAATATAATGTCATCTACATATATTTGAACAATAAGCATGTCATGACCTTTTTCCTTTAAGAACAAAGTGCTATCAATTCTTCCTCTTTTAAAACCATTTTGAATTAAGAATGAGGAAAGTCTATCATACCATGCCCTAGGTGCTTGTTTCAAACCATACAAGGCTTTTGTCAATTTATAAACATGGTTTGGAAAGTTAGGATCTTCAAATCCGGGTGGTTGCTTTACATACACATTCTCATTGATAAAACCATTCAAAAATGCACTTTTGACATCCATTTGATAAAGTTTAAAACCTTTGAAACATGCAAATGCCATAAGCAACCTAATAGCTTCTAACCTAGCTACGGGGGCAAATGTTTCTTCATAGTCAATCCCTTCTTCTTGGTTGTACCCTTGTGCAACCAACCTAGCCTTGTTTCTAATAACTTCACCATCTTCATTCATTTTGTTCTTAAACACCCATTTAGTTCCAATTATGGTTTGGTCTTTAGGTCTTGGAACTAAATGCCAAACTTCATTCCTAGTGAATTGATTCAACTCATCTTGCATAGCAATAATCCATTTATCATCAAGCAAAGCATCATCAATGTTTCTAGGTTCTATTTGAGAAATTAAGGCATAAGAACCATGCACATCAACAATTAAAGCAGTATTCATTAAATTTGCAGTCACATTATCTACCACATTAGCATGCATATCATTATCATTAGGAGCTAAGTGAGATCTACGAGTCCTTACCCCTTGATGCAAATCACCAATTATGAGTTGTTTGGGATGCTTGTGTTTGTCCTTCACTTGCAACCATGATGTAGGAGCTGTAGTTTCATTATTGGAGGCCACGGGTGCAACCTCACTTTCTTCCAAGCCCACGGGTGCATCACTATTTTGTGTCTCCTCGTGCTCATTTCCTCCCTCTTTGCTTGGTCCATCATCTTTAGGTGTAGGAGAGTCATCTTTATCATCTTTTAAGCTCAACTTCTCCAATGTCATCATTCTCAAGCAAAGGGTCAAATGCAAGAGTTTCAATAAATTTAACATGAATGGACTCTTCTATTCTCTTAAACTTTGGATTGTAAACTCTATAAGCTCTAGAAGTTAAAGCATAGCCAACAAATACACAAGGAGTAGATTTTGCATCAAATTTATCTAAGTCATCCTTAGTGTTTAGTACATAACATTTGCAACCAAAAACTCTAAAGTAGTCAACCTTAGGTTTTCTATCATTCCAAATCTCATAAGGTGTCTTATTTATCTTCTTTCTAATAGACAACCTATTTGTAACATAGCATGCACAATTAATGGCCTCGGCCCACAAGAACTTAGGCAAATCATGTTTACAAAGCATAGTCCTAGCAATTTCTTGTAAAGTTCTATTTTTCCTTTCTACCACCCCATTTTGTTGGGGTGTCCTAGGTGAAGAGAAATCATGTCTAATGCCATATTCATCACATAGATCAATAAATGCATGATTATCAAATTCTCCTCCATGATCACTCCTAATCTTGCTAATGCTTATGTTCTTTTCATTTTGAAGCCTCTTGATTAGTTTTGAAAACTCATGAATGGTCTCATGTTTATGTGCAAGGAAAATCACCCAAGTATATCTAGAATAATCATCAACAATTACAAAGGCATAGGATCTACCACCTACACTTTTAACTCTACTTGGACCAAACAAATCAAGATGCAAAAGTTCTAAAACCCTAGTAGTTGAAATCTGGTTTTTAGACTTGAAAGACTCCCTAGTGTGTTTTCCTCTAATGCATGGCTCACAAGCATCATACATGTCAAAGTTCAAAGAAGGTATGCCTCTAACAAGATTATTTCTAATCAATTTTTCAATTGTAGAAATTCCTATATGTCCTAATCTTCTATGCCATATATTCACATCACTAATATTGGAAATCAAGCATTTAAGTTTGCAATCATTCAAGTCTTTCAAATTAATAGAATACACATTACCATCTCTTTTTCCTACAAGCACACATTCATTCATGGCATTTAAAAACTCACACTTTGAATCATCAAAACATATGCGCAAGCCACCATCACACAATTGAGAAATACTAAGAAGGTTAAAAGATAATCCATCAACTAATTGCACATTAGAGATAGAGAAAGAGGATACATCACCTATGGATCCTTGACCAAGGATCCTACCCTTCTTGTTGTCACCAAAAGTCACATGACCACCATTAGAGAACTTCTTGAGAGAGGAAAAAGAACTTGAGTTCCCGGTCATGTGTCTAGAGCAACCACTATCCAAGTACCACTTGGAAGCCTTAGAACTTTTGATTTTCAAGAACACCTACATTAGTTCAATTCGCTTTAGGTACCCAATTTCTTTTGGGTCCTAGGAGGTTAGCATCAAGAATCTTGGTTCCCTTTGGAACCCACATTTGCTTAACTTTCTTGCCAAACACATATTGAAACTTTGGAAAAACTTTGGCATTCAAGTTATGCATATATGCATCATTTGAAGAATGAAATGAAGTGCTAGCATACATAGAGCCTTGTGGAGCTCTAGGAGCCCTAGAATACCTTATGGGTTGCCCTAATTTCTTAGGAAACCCTATGGGTCTCTTGGGACCAGATTTGATATCCTTCTTCCAAGGCTGATTTGGCACACCCCTAATGGGAATAGGCCTATGTCTCACGGATTGGACAAATGATACATGTTCATGATGTGATTTCGAAGTACTAGCATGCATATCATTCAAAGCATTGTAGTTAGGAGGTGAAAAAATCATTTTCTTAGGAAAACAATCCTCCTTCATGTCATTCAAGGAATGCAAATATCCATGTGATACGAAAGATGTAGAAATATCATGCATATCACATTTCTTCAATTTTACATCATCACCAACATAACCTAAACCCGATTTGTCCAAAGATTGTCTAAGGCATGATAAGAGTGAATCAAGTCTAGAAGATCCCACACTAAACTTCGAGAAAGATTTCTCTAGATCCTCATATCTCAATTTCAAAGCGTCTAATTCATTTTGAACAATAGAGTCATCGTGTGACTCTTGGTTCTCATTAGGCATAATAGCAATCAATTTCAAATCATCATACTCTTCTTGCAAGGTACTAAGTTTAAATTGCAAATCTTCAATCAAAGGTTCATGATCACACTTAGACATGTTATTAGCACACATGGCAGCAAGCATATCGCACTTTTCATCACATTTAGCATTGAGATCATCAATGGTCTTTTCATGCTCTTCTACCTTAGCATTTAAACAATCAATCTCATTTTTCAATTGTTTCTTTTCCTTATGCATTTTCCTATTCTTATCATTCATGTCATTAAGTAAGGAAAGCAAATCATCAATAGACACATCATCATCATCATTATCAAAAGAGTTTACCTCCTCATCCGGATTGGATGAGTTTCCTTTGGCCATCAAGCAAAATCTAGCAAACTCATCCTCACTTGAAGAGCTTTCGGAGTCCGAATCACTCCAAGTAGCTTTGAAGGCTCTCTTGGATTGCTCCTTGCTCTTATCTTTCTTCTTTGGACACTCATACTTCATGTGCCCCTTCTTGCCACACTCAAAGCACCTCAAATCTTTGTCTTGCTCCTCATGGTTTCCTTTGGAGTCGCTTTGATCCCCACGACCAGATTTGAAGTTGTCCCTCTTTGAGTGGCCAAAAGGTCTACCACCTTGTTTCTTCTTGTTTATCAAGTATCTCTTGAACCTCCTTGTCATTAAGGCTACTTCCTCATCACTCAAATCATCTCCACTATCACCCTTGGAGGCAAAAGCAATGCTCTTCTTTTTGGTGTCCTCTTTTTGAGCTTCTCTTGCCTTCAAGTTTGTCTCATATACCAGAAGTGATCCTACAAGCTCATCCAACTTCAAAATTTTGAGATCTTTAGCTTCTTGGATGGCAGTCACTTTGGCATCCCATGCTTCCGGAAGACTTCTCAAGTATTTTTGCACCTTTTCTTGATTGGAGAATGTCTTCCCTAAAGATTCAAGAGAATTCAGAATTTTGGTTAGTCTAATATCCATATCGGTAATAGACTCATGTGGAAACATAGTGAACAATTCATATGAATGCATGAGCATGTTAATCTTAGACTCCTTTACTTGATTAGTTCCCTCATGCTTCATCTCTAACCTAGTCCACATATCTTGAGCCGAAATGCATGTAGAAATATGTTTAGCTTCAATTGAATTCAATGCATTAAATAAAATAGACATAGCTTTAGCATTCAAAGAAATCTTTTTCTTATCATTATCATCCCATTTATCCCTAGGTTTTGAAATCTCTTTTTCGACATCACCGATCTTGGTGGTGATGGTAGGCTCATAAGGTCCATCCTCTATGACATACCACAAATCAATATCAAGAGACATGAAATAAAGTTTCATTCTCATTTTCCAATGGTCATAGTCTTCTCCATTAAAGAATGGAGGTCTACCACTAGATTGACCCTCTAACACATGATCATGTCTACCACTAGTAGATGCCATCATATAAATCACTAATAATGCACAAGAAAATTACTTCTATATGCAAGGGAACACAAGCTCCGATACCACTTGTTGGATCGGATGGCACCACAAGAGGGGGGGTGAATTGTGTCCTTAGTCAATTTTAGACTAGGTCACCTCTTTTTTGGTTTCACCCTAAGCGGAAGCTAAATACCAAATTGAGTACTAGTGTAGATGTATATAAATCAAGTAGAACAATCAATTCGAGCAAATCACATATAAAATCCTAATATGATTGTATGGTCTCCTAATGGCAGATTTGAGCACAAAGCAATTAAACAAGCTCAAGCAAGTCAAGGACAATTGATATAAGCAAGATAGATAACTTTAAGATCAAGAACCAAGCAAGATGATCAAGTATGTATATGTCACTTGTAAAACAAATGTAACTAGGGCACAAAATCAGATTTGACAATTAATTGAACAAGCTTGACTCTAGCAACCTAAATGATCAATTTCAAGTATGTATGATATGAGAATGCAATGCTAATTGAAATTGCTGGAAAGTAAAAGAGGCAAGAGATTTATAGTGGTTCGGCTTAACCCAAGCCTACTCCACTCCCCAAGTCCCACTTGGGAATTTCAAACACTCCACTATAGCTTGTTCAACCGAGTCAAGCGGAACTCATACAACCAGTGTTTTTGTAGCTCAAACACCAAACTTTACACACCATGTGGTTTATAGCTCACCACACCAAACTCTACACACCGTGTGGTTTGTAGCTCACCACACTAACTTAATCAACAAAATACAAGCTCAAAAATGGCTCTAAGAATAGCCGGGTATGAGATACGTTTAGGCTCAAAGGCTGGCTCTTTAGTAGCTGGATTTGTAAGTGTTCAGGCTCAATTTATGTTCTGGAAATCAGATTGTTCAAGTAAGAAAATGGCTCTTGAGGAAATGATAAGAATCAAGTAAGAAAGGCTCAAGAGTAACAATAAAGCTTTACTTGGCTAGTGTGTATGATCTCTCTTCAAAATCAAGTATGTAATCAAGGAATGAATGAGTGAAAGAATGAAAGCTTAGAAGATGAAGAACACTAGAGAGAGAGATTGTAATTTTCGGCCAAGTGTATGCACCATAGACAAAGAGTTAGTTTTTATAGAAAAATTGTGGAGTGTAAGCTCATGAAATGAGGGCCATTGGATTGATATGAAAGATATGGACCCTTGGATCATTATAGACGTTAGAAGGCTTAGAGAAGTGTGAAAATGATTACAACAAGTCTTTTTTTGGTAGGAAGAAATAATGGCTTTTGGATGGATATAGACTTTGGAGGCCACCTTGAAAGATACAACAATTGACTTGAGAAAAGTTTGTCTTTTAGGTGGAGTAAGTCATGGCTTTTGGATGGATATAGACTTTAGAGGCATCTTGAAAGATACAACCATTGACTTGAGAAAAGTTTGTCTCTTGGGTGGAGTAAATGATGGCCTTTGGATCAAATGAAGATTCAATTTTGGCCATAGGATGTAAAGTAGGATAGATAAGAATAAAGCTTGAATCTTTGGCCATTGGATTAAAATGTGATTTTGATGTAGAGAGAATTTGATCCATTGGATGTGGAGTGTCTTGGTGGGAAAGAGAAATGGTTTTGAAATAAAGCTTCCCACACATGTGAAGAGAAAAACTTGTCATAAGACTTGTTGTACCTCTTGTCTCCTCCTTTCAAATTAACTTTTCCTTCTCTTCTCTTTTTGGCTCCAAGTCTTCTAGTTAAGATGTAACTATGGTTAACTTGTTTTCTTTGCCATGTCATCAATGCCATGTCATTAAGGCCATGTCAACAATGCCATGTCAACAATGCCATGTCAGCTGCCACGTCACGTCCGTCGATTCTGACTTTGACTAGAAAGTTAATTTTACTTCAATTGATCCCAATTAAGCTCCAAGACATCTTTAGCAAAACTTGACTTATGTTGACCACAAAATTGTCTTTCTTAATCATGTTTGACACTAATTAAGTCTTCATTACATTTCGGTTAAGGTCACCATGTTGATACTTGGTCAACTTGATCATCCTACACACAATTAAACTCAAGACATGCTATGTAAGCCTTGTTAGGGCTTCTTGCAATGTTAGTCCATGTTAGTTTAATAAATCAAATTCCCATGCATTTTGGGTAGGACATATAGGTCTAAGATTTCTCATGTACATTATGGATCAAAGTTCAATCAATCATGCTTTTGTAATCACTCAAACATATATATTCAACATTTTTAGTGTTCTTGGAAGTCTTAACTTGCTAGTTTAGCTTTTGGACAACGTTTCGTTAGGTAAAGAAGCCAATAGACCAAGTTAAGTTCAAAATGGCACGAAACACGAAAAACTTGTCTATGCATAGAATTGAGCATTTCTAAGGCATCAAAAGGGACCGTTATACTCTATTTAGTGTTCTTAGAAGTCTTAACTTACTAGTTTAGCTTTTGGACAACGTTTCGTTAGGTAAAGAAGCCAATAGACCAAGTTAAGCTCAAAATTGCACGAAACATGGAAAACTTGCGCATGCATAGAATTGAGCATTCCTAAGGCATCAAAATAGACCGTTATACTCTTTTTAGTGTTCTTGGAAGTCTTAACTTGCTATTTTAGCTTTTGGACAACGTTTCGTTAGGTAAAGAAGCCAATAGACCAAGTTAAGTTCAAAATTGCACAAAACATGGAAAACTTGCGCATGCATAGAATTGAGCATTCCTAAGGCATCAAAATAGACCGTTATACTCTTTTTAGTGTTCTTGGAAGTCTTAACTTGCTAGTTTAGCTTTTGGGCAAAGTTTCGTTAGGTAAAGAAGCCAATAGACCAAGTTAAGTTCAAAATTGCACGAAACGTGAAAAACTTGTCTATGCATAGAATTGAGCATTCCTAAGGCATCAAAATGGACCGTTATATTCTTTTTAGTGTTCTTGGAAGTCTTAACTTGCTAGTTTAGCTTTTGGACAACGTTTCGTTAGGTAAAGAAGCCAATAGACCAAGTTAAGTTCAAAATGGCACGAAACACGAAAAACTTGTCTATGCATAGAATTGAGCATTTCTAAGGCATCAAAATGGACCGTTATACTCTATTTAGTGTTCTTACAAGTCTTAACTTGCTAGTTTAGCTTTTGGACAACGTTTCGTTAGGTAAAGAAGCCAATAGACCAAGTTAAGTTCAAAATTGCACGAAACATGGAAAACTTGCGCATGCATAGAATTGAGCATTCCTAAGGCATCAAAATAGACCGTTATACTCTTTTTAGTGTTCTTGGAAGTCTTAACTTGCTAGTTTAGCTTTTGGGCAACGTTTCGTTAGGTAAAGAAGCCAATAGACCAAGTTAAGTTCAAAATTGCACGAAACGTGAAAAACTTGTCTATGCATAGAATTGAGCATTCCTAAGGAATCAAAATGGACCGTTATACTCTTTTTAGTGTTCTTGGAAGTCTTAACTTGCTAGTTTAGCTTTTGGACAACATTTCGTTAGGTAAAGAAGCCAATAGACCAAGTTAAGTTCAAAATGGCACGAAACACGAAAAACTTGTCTATGCATAGAATTGAGCATTTCTAAGGCATCAAAAGGGACCGTTATACTCTATTGAGTGTTCTTAGAAGTCTTAACTTACTAGTTTAGCTTTTGGACAGCGTTTCGTTAGGTAAAGAAGCCAATAGACCAAGTTAAGCTCAAAATTGCACGAAACATGGAAAACTTGCGCATGCATAGAATTGAGCATTCCTAAGGCATCAAAATCGACCGTTATACTCTTTTTAGTGTTCTTGGAAGTCTTAACTTGCTATTTTAGCTTTTGGACAACGTTTCGTTAGGTAAAGAAGCCAATAGACCAAGTTAAGTTGAAAATTGCACAAAACATGGAAAACTTGCGCATGCATAGAATTGAGCATTCCTAAGGCATCAAAATAGACCGTTATACTCTTTTTAGTGTTCTTGGAAGTCTTAACTTGCTAGTTTAGCTTTTGGACAACGTTTCGTTAGGTAAAGAAGCCAATAGACCAAGTTAAGTTCAAAATGGCACGAAACACGAAAAACTTGTCTATGCATAGAATTGAGCATTTCTAAGGCATCAAAATGGACCGTTATACTCTATTTAGTGTTCTTACAAGTCTTAACTTGCTAGTTTAGCTTTTGGACAACGTTTCGTTAGCTAAAGAAGCCAATAGACCAAGTTAAGTTCAAAATTGCACGAAACATGGAAAACTTGCGCATGCATAGAATTGAGCATTCCTAAGGCATCAAAATAGACCGTTATACTCTTTTTAGTGTTCTTGGAAGTCTTAACTTGCTAGTTTAGCTTTTGGGCAACGTTTCGTTAGGTAAAGAAGCCAATAGACCAAGTTAAGTTCAAAATTGCACGAAACGTGAAAAACTTGTCTATGCATAGAATTGAGCATTCCTAAGGCATCAAAATAGACCGTCATACTCTTTTTAGTGTTCTTGGAAGTCTTAACTTGCTAGTTTAGCTTTTGGACAACGTTTCGTTAGGTAAAGAAGCCAATAGACCAAGTTAAGTTCAAAATGGCACGGAACACGAAAAACTTATCTATGCATAGAATTGAGCATTTCTAAGGCATCAAAAGGGACCGTTATACTCTATTTAGTGTTCTTAGAAGTCTTAACTTACTAGTTTAGCTTTTGGACAACGTTTCGTTAGGTAAAGAAGCCAATAGACCAAGTTAAGCTCAAAATTGCATGAAACATGGAAAACTTGCGCCTGCATAGAATTGAGCATTCCTAAGGCATCAAAATAGACCGTTATACTCTTTTTAGTGTTCTTGGAAGTCTTAACTTGCTATTTTAGCTTTTGGACAACGTTTCGTTAGGTAAAGAAGCCAATAGACCAAGTTAAGTTCAAAATTGCACAAAACATGGAAAACTTGTGCATGCATAGAATTGAGCATTCCTAAGGCATCAAAATAGACCGTTATACTCTTTTTAGTGTTCTTGGAAGTCTTAAATTGCTAGTTTAGCTTTTGGGCAACGTTTCGTTAGGTAAAGAAGCCAATAGACCAAGTTAAGTTCAAAATTGCACGAAACGTGAAAAACTTGTCTATGCATAGAATTGAGCATTCCTAAGGCATCAAAATAGACCGTTATACTATTTTTAGTGTTCTTGGAAGTCTTAACTTGCTAGTTTTGCTTTTGGACAACGTTTCGTTAGGTAAAGAAGCCAATAGACCAAGTTAAGTTCAAAATGGCACGAAACACGAAAAACTTGTCTATGCATGGAATTGAGCATTTCTAAGGCATCAAAATGGACCGTTATACTCTATTTAGTGTTCTTACAAGTCTTAACTTGCTAGTTTAGCTTTTGGACAACGTTTCGTTAGGTAAAGAAGCCAATAGACCAAGTTAAGCTCAAAATTGCACGAAACATGGAAAACTTGCGCATGCATAGAATTGAGCATTCCTAAGGCATCAAAATAGACCGTTATACTCTTTTTAGTGTTCTTGGAAGTCTTAACTTGCTAGTTTAGCTTTTGGACAACGTTTCGTTAGGTAAAGAAGCCAATAGACCAAGTTAAGTTCAAAATTGCACGAAACGTGAAAAACTTGTCTATGCATAGAATTGAGCATTCCTGAGGCATCAAAATGGACAGTTATACTCTATTTAGTGTTCTTAGAAGTCTTAACTTGCTAGTTTAGCTTTTGGACAACGTTTCGTTAGGTAAAGAAGCCAATAGACTAAGTTAAGTTCAAAATGGCACGAAACATGAAAAACTTGTCTATGCATAGAATTGAGTGTTTCTAAGGCTTCAAAATGGACCGTTATACTCTATTTAGTGTTCTTAGAAGTCTTAACTTGCTAGTTTAGCTTTTGGACAACGTTTCGTTAGGTAAAGAAGCCAATAGACCAAGTTAAGCTCAAAATTGCACGAAACATGGAAAACTTGCGCATGCATAGAATTGAGCATTCCTAAGGCATCAAAATAGACCGTTATACTCTTTTTAGTGTTCTTGGAAGTCTTAACTTGCTAGTTTAGCTTTTGGACAACGTTTCGTTAGGTAAAGAAGCCAATAGACCAAGTTAAGTTCAAAATTGCACGAAACTTGAAAAACTTGTCTATGCATAGAATTGAGCATTCCTAAGGCATCAAAATGGACAGTTATACTCTATTTAGTGTTCTTAGAAGTCTTAACTTGCTAGTTTAGCTTTTGCACAATGTTTCGTTAGGTAAAGAAGCCAATAGACTAAGTTAAGTTCAAAATGGCACGAAACATGAAAAACTTGTCTATGCATCGAATTGAGTGTTTCTAAGGCATCAAAATGGACCGTTATACTCTATTTAGTGTTCTTAGAAGTCTTAACTTGCTAGTTTAGCTTTTGGACAACGTTTCGTTAGGTAAAGAAGCCAATAGACCAAGTTAAGCTCAAAATTGCACGAAACATGGAAAACTTGCGCATGCATAGAATTGAGCATTCCTAAGGCATCAAAATAGACCGTTATACTCTTTTTAGTGTTCTTGGAAGTCTTAACTTGCTAGTTTAGCTTTTGGACAACGTTTCGTTTGGTAAAGAAGCCAATAGACCAAGTTAAGTTCAAAATTGCACGAAACGTGAAAAACTTGTCTATGCATAGAATTGAGCATTCCTAAGGCATCAAAATGGACAGTTATACTCTATTTAGTGTTCTTCGAAGTCTTAACTTGCTAGTTTAGCTTTTGGACAACGTTTCGTTAGGTAAAGAAGCCAATAGACCAAGTTAAGTTCAAAATTGCACGAAACATGGAAAACTTGCGCATGCATAGAATTGAGCATTCCTAAGGCATCAAAATAGACCGTTATACTCTTTTTAGTGTTCTTCGAAGTCTTAACTTGCTAGTTTAGCTTTTGGGCAACGTTTCGTTAGGTAAAGAAGCCAATAGACCAAGTTAAGTTCAAAATTGCACGAAACGTGAAAAACTTGTCTATGCATAGAATTGAGCATTCCTAAGGCATCAAAATAGACCGTTATACTCTTTTTAGTGTTCTTGGAAGTCCTAACTTGCTAGTTTAGCTTTTGGACAACGTTTCGTTAGGTAAAGAAGCCAATAGACCAAGTGAAGTTCAAAATGGCACGAAACACGAAAAACTTGTCTATGCATAGAATTGAGCATTTCTAAGGCATCAAAAGGGACCGTTATACTCTATTTAGTGTTCTTAGAAGTCTTAACTTACTAGTTTAGCTTTTGGACAACGTTTCGTTAGGTAAAGAAGCCAATAGACCAAGTTAAGTTCAAAATTGCACGAAACGTGGAAAACTTGCGCATGCATAGAATTGAGCATTCCTAAGGCATCAAAATAGACCGTTATACTCTTTTTAGTGTTCTTGGAAGTCTTAACTTGCTATTTTAGCTTTTGGACAACGTTTCGTTAGGTAAAGAAGCCAACAGACCAAGTTAAGTTCAAAATTGCACAAAACATGGAAAACTCGCGCATGCATAGAATTGAGCATTCCTAAGGCATCAAAATAGACCGTTATACTCTTTTTAGTGTTCTTGGAAGTCTTAACTTGCTAGTTTAGCTTTTGGACAACGTTTCGTTAGGTAAAGAAGCCAATAGACCAAGTGAAGTTCAAAATGGCACGAAACACGAAAAACTTGTCTATGCATAGAATTGAGCATTTCTAAGGCATCAAAAGGGACCGTTATACTCTATTTAGTGTTCTTAGAAGTCTTAACTTACTAGTTTAGCTTTTGGACAACGTTTCGTTAGGTAAAGAAGCCAATAGACCAAGTTAAGTTCAAAATTGCACGAAACGTGGAAAACTTGCGCATGCATAGAATTGAGCATTCCTAAGGCATCAAAATAGACCGTTATACTCTTTTTAGTGTTCTTGGAAGTCTTAACTTGCTATTTTAGCTTTTGGACAACGTTTCGTTAGGTAAAGAAGCCAACAGACCAAGTTAAGTTCAAAATTGCACAAAACATGGAAAACTCGCGCATGCATAGAATTGAGCATTCCTAAGGCATCAAAATAGACCGTTATACTCTTTTTAGTGTTCTTGGAAGTCTTAACTTGCTAGTTTAGCTTTTGGACAACGTTTCGTTAGGTAAAGAAGCCAATAGACCAAGTGAAGCTCAAAATGGCACGAAACACGAAAAACTTGCGCATGCATAGAATTGAGCATTCCTAAGGCATCAAAAGGGACCGTTATACTCTATTTAGTGTTCTTAGAAGTCTTAACTTACTAGTTTAGCTTTTGGATAACGTTTCGTTAGGTAAAGAAGCCAATAGACCAAGTTAAGCTCAAAATTGCACGAAACATGGAAAACTTGCGCATGCATAGAATTGAGCATTCCTAAGGCATCAAAATAGACCGTTATACTCTTTTTGGTGTTCTTGGAAGTCTTAACTTGCTATTTTAGCTTTTGGACAACGTTTCGTTAGGTAAAGAAGCCAATAGACCAAGTTAAGTTCAAAATTGCACAAAACATGGAAAACTTGCGCATGCATAGAATTGAGCATTCCTAAGGCATCGAAATAGACCGTTATACTCCTTTTAGTGTTCTTGGAAGTCTTAACTTGCTAGTTTAGCTTTTGGGCAACGTTTCGTTAGGTAAAGAAGCCAATAGACCAAGTTAAGTTCAAAATTGCACGAAACGTGAAAAACATGTCTATGCATAGAATTGAGCATTCCTAAGGCATCAAAATGGACCGTTATATTCTTTTTAGTGTTCTTGGAAGTCTTAACTTGCTAGTTTAGCTTTTGGACAACGTTTCGTTAGGTAAAGAAGCCAATAGACCAAGTTAAGTTCAAAATGGCACGAAACACGAAAAACTTGTCTATGCATAGAATTGAGCATTTCTAAGGCATCAAAATGGACCGTTATACTCTATTTAGTGTTCTTACAAGTCTTAACTTGCTAGTTTAGCTTTTGGACAACGTTTCGTTAGGTAAAGAAGCCAATAGACCAAGTTAAGTTCAAAATTGCACGAAACATGGAAAACTTGCGCATGCATAGAATTGAGCATTCCTAAGGCATCAAAATAGACCGTTATACTCTTTTTAGTGTTCTTGGAAGTCTTAACTTGCTAGTTTAGCTTTTGGGCAACGTTTCGTAAGGTAAAGAAGCCAATAGACCAAGTTAAGTTCAAAATTGCACGAAACGTGAAAAACTTGTCTATGCATAGAATTGAGCATTCCTAAGGCATCAAAATAGACCGTTATACTCTATTTAGTGTTCTTACAAGTCTTAACTTGCTAGTTTAGCTTTTGGACAACGTTTCGTTAGGTAAAGAAGCCAATAGACCAAGTTAAGTTCAAAATGGCACGAAACACGAAAAACTTGTCTATGCATAGAATTGAACATTTCTAAGGCATCAAAATGGACCGTTATACTCTATTTAGTGTTCTTACAAGTCTTAACTTGCTAGTTTAGCTTTTGGACAACGTTTCGTTAGGTAAAGAAGCCAATAGACCAAGTTAAGCTCAAAATTGCACGAAACATGGAAAACTTGCGCATGCATAGAATTGAGCATTCCTAAGGCATCAAAATAGACCGTTATACTCTTTTTAGTGTTCTTGGAAGTCTTAACTTGCTAGTTTAGCTTTTCGGCAACGTTTCGTTAGGTAAAGAAGCCAATAGACCAAGTTAAGTTCAAAATTGCACGAAACGTGAAAAACTTGTCTATGCATAGAATTGAGCATTCCTAAGGCATCAAAATAGACCGTTATACTCTTTTTAGTGTTCTTGGAAGTCTTAACTTGCTAGTTTAGCTTTTGGACAACGTTTCGTTAGGTAAAGAAGCCAATAGACCAAGTTAAGTTCAAAATGGCACGAAACACGAAAAACTTGTCTATGCATAGAATTGAGCATTTCTAAGGCATCAAAATGGACCGTTATACTCTATTTAGTGTTCTTACAAGTCTTAACTTGCTAGTTTAGCTTTTGGACAACGTTTCGTTAGGTAAAGAAGCCAATATACCAAGTTAAGTTCAAAATTGCACGAAACATGGAAAACTTGCGCATGCATAGAATTGAGCATTCCTAAGGCATCAAAATAGACCGTTATACACTTTTTAGTGTTCTTGGAAGTCTTAACTTGCTAGTTTAGCTTTTGGACAACGTTTCGTTAGGTAAAGAAGCCAATAGACCAAGTTAAGTTCAAAATTGCACGAAACGTGAAAAACTTGTCTATGCATAGAATTGAGCATTCCTAAGGCATCAAAATGGACAGTTATACTCTATTTAGTGTTCTTAGAAGTCTTAACTTGCTAGTTTAGCTTTTGGACAACGTTTCGTTAGGTAAAGAAGCCAATAGACTAAGTTAAGTTCAAAATGGCACGAAACATGAAAAACTTGTCTATGCATAGAATTGAGTGTTTCTAAGGCATCAAAATGGACCGTTATACTCTATTTAGTGTTCTTAGAAGTCTTAACTTGCTAGTTTAGCTTTTGGACAACGTTTCGTTAGGTAAAGAAGCCAATAGACCAAGTTAAGCTCAAAATTGCACGAAACATGGAAAACTTGCGCATGCATAGAATTGAGCATTCCTAAGGCATCAAAATAGACCGTTATACTCTTTTTAGTGTTCTTGGAAGTCTTAACTTTCTAGTTTAGCTTTTGGACAACGTTTCGTTAGGTAAAGAAGCCAATAGACCAAGTTAAGTTCAAAATTGCACGAAACGTGAAAAACTTGTCTATGCATAGAATTGAGCATTCCTAAGGCATCAAAATGGACCCTTATACTCTATTTAGTGTTCTTAGAAGTCTTAACTTGCTAGTTTAGCTTTTGGACAACGTTTCGTTAGGTAAAGAAGCCAATAGACCAAGTTAAGTTCAAAATGGCACGAAACATGAAAAACTTGTCTATGCATAGAATTGAGCATTTCTAAGGCATCAAAATGGACCGTTATACTCTATTTAGTGTTCTTAGATGTCTTAACTTGCTAGTTTAGCTTTTGGACAACGTTTCGTTAGGTAAAGAAGCCAATAGACCAAGTTAAGCTCAAAATTGCACGAAACACGGAAAACTTGCGCATGCATAGAATTGAGCATTCCTAAGGCATCAAAATAGACCGTTATACTATTTTTAGTGTTCTTGGAAGTCTTAACTTGCTAGTTTAGCTTTTGGACAACGTTTCGTTAGGTAAAGAAGGCAATAGACCAAGTTAAGTTCAAAATTGCACAAAACATGGAACACTTGCGCATGCATAGAATTGAGCATTCCTAAGGCATCAAAATAGACCGTTATACTCTTTTTAGTGTTCTTGGAAGTCTTAACTTGCTAGTTTAGCTTTTGAACAACGTTTCGTTAGGTAAAGAAGCCAATAGACCAAGTTAAGTTCAAAATTGCACAAAAAGTGAAAAACTTGTCTATGCATAGAATTGAGCATTCCTAAGGCATCAAAATGGACCGTTATACTCTATTTAGTGTTCTTAGAAGTCTTAACTTGCTAGTTTAGCTTTTGGACAACGTTTTGCTAGGTAAAGAAGCCAATAGACCAAGTTAAGTTCAAAATGGCACGAAACATGAAAAACTTGTCTATGCATAGAATTGAGCATTTCTAAGGCATCAAAATGGACCGTTATACTCTATTTAGTGTTCTTAGAAGTCTTAACTTGCTAGTTTAGCTTTTGGACAACGTTTCGTTAGGTAAAGAAGCCAATAGACCAAGTTAAGTTCACAATTGCACGAAACATGGAAAACTTACGCATGCATAGAATTGAGCATTCCTAAGGCATGAAAATAGACCGTTATACTCTTTTTAGTGTTCTTGGAAGTCTTAACTTGCTAGTTTAGCTTTTGGGCAACGTTTCGTTAGGTAAAGAAGCCAATAGACCAAGTTAAGTTCAAAATTGCACGAAACGTGAAAAACTTGTTTATGCATAGAATTGAGGATTCCTAAGGCATCAAAATAGACCGTTATACTCTTTTTAGTGTTCTTCGAAGTCTTAACTTGCTAGTTTAGCTTTTGGACAACGTTTCGTTAGGTAAAGAAGCCAATAGACCAAGTTAAGTTCAAAATTGCACGAAACGTGAAAAACTTGTCTATGGATAGAATTGAGCATTCCTAAGGCATCAAAATGGACCGTTATACTCTATTTAGTGTTCTTCGAAGTCTTAACTTGCTAGTTTAGCTTTTGGACAATGTTTCGTTAGGTAAAGAAGTCAATAGACCAAGTTAAGTTCAAAATGGCACGAAACATGAAAAACTTGTCTATGCATAGAATTGAGCATTTCTAAGGCATCAAAATGGACCGTTATACTCTATTTAGTGTTCTTAGAAGTCTTAACTTGCTAGTTTAGCTTTTGGACAACGTTTCATTAGGTAAAGAAGCCAATAGACCAAGTTAAGCTCAAAATTGCACGAAACATGCAACACTTGCGCATGCATAGAATTGAGCATTCCTAAGGCATCAAAATAGACCGTTATACTCTTTTTAGTGTTCTTGGAAGTCTTAACTTGCTAGTTTAGCTTTTGGACAACGTTTCGTTAGGTAAAGAAGCCAATAGACCAAGTTAAGTTCAAAATGGCACGAAACATGAAAAACTTGTCTATGCATAGAATTGACCATTTCTAAGGCATCAAAATGGACCGTTATACTCTATTTAGTGTTCTTAGAAGTCTTAACTTGCTAGTTTAGCTTTTGGACAACGTTTCGTTAGGTAAAGAAGCCAATAGACCAAGTTAAGCTCAAAATTGCACGAAACATGGAAAACTTGCGCATGCATAGAATTGAGCATTCCTAAGGCATCAAAATAGACCGTTATACTATTTTTAGTGTTCTTGGAAGTCTTAACTTGCTAGTTTAGCTTTTGGACAACGTTTCGTTAGGTAAAGAAGGCAATAGACCAAGTTAAGTTCAAAATTGCACAAAACATGGAACACTTGCGCATGCATAGAATTGAGCATTCCTAAGGGATCAAAATAGACCGTTATACTCTTTTTAGTGTTCTTGGAAGTCTTAACTTGCTAGTTTAGCTTTTGAACAACGTTTCGTTAGGTAAAGAAGCCAATAGACCAAGTTAAGTTCAAAATTGCACAAAACGTGAAAAACTTGTCTATGCGTAGAATTGAGCATTCCTAAGGCATCAAAATGGACCGTTATACTCTATTTAGTGTTCTTAGAAGTCTTAACTTGCTAGTTTAGCTTTTGGACAACGTTTTGCTAGGTAAAGAAGCCAATAGACCAAGTTAAGTTCAAAATGACACGAAACATGAAAAACTTGTCAATGCATAGAATTGAGCATTTCTAAGGCATCAAAATGGACCGTTATACTCTATTTAGTGTTCTTAGAAGTCTTAACTTGCTAGTTTAGCTTTTGGACAACGTTTCGTTAGGTAAAGAAGCCAATAGACCAAGTTAAGTTCAAAATTGCACGAAACATGGAAAACTTACGCATGCATAGAATTGAGCATTCCTAAGGCATCAAAATAGACCGTTATACTCTTTTTAGTGTTCTTGGAAGTCTTAACTTGCTAGTTTAGCTTTTGGGCAACGTTTCGTTAGGTAAAGAAGCCAATAGACCAAGTTAAGTTCAAAATTGCACGAAACGTGAAAAACTTGTCTATGCATAGAATTGAGCATTCCTAAGGCATCAAAATAGACCGTTATACTCTATTTAGTGTTCTTAGAAGTCTTAACTTGCTAGTTTAGCTTTTGGACAACGTTTCGTTAGGTAACGAAGCCAATAGACCAAGTTAAGTTCAAAATGGCACGAAACATGAAAAACTTGTCTATGCATAGAATTGAGCATTTCTAAGTCATCAAAATGGACCGTTATACTCTATTTAGTGTTCTTAGAAGTCTTAACTTGCTAGTTTAGCTTTTGGACAACGTTTCGTTAGGTAAAGAAGCCAATAGACCAAGTTAAGTTCAAAATGGCACGAAACATGAAAAACTTGTCTATGGATAGAATTGGGCATTTCTAAGGCATCAAAATGGACCGTTATACTCTATTTAGTGTTCTTAGAAGTCTTAACTTGCTAGTTTAGCTTTTGGACAACGTTTCGTTAGGTAACGAAGCCAATAGACCAAGTTAAGTTCAAAATGGCACGAAACATGAAAAACTTGTCTATGCATAGAATTGAGCATTTCTAAGTCATCAAAATGGACCGTTATACTCTATTTAGTGTTCTTAGAAGTCTTAACTTGCTAGTTTAGCTTTTGGACAACGTTTCGTTAGGTAAAGAAGGCAATAGACCAAGTTAAGTTCAAAATTGCACAAAACATGGAACACTTGCGCATGCATAGAATCGAGCATTCCTAAGGCATCAAAATAGACCGTTATACTCTTTTTAGTGTTCTTGGAAGTCTTAACTTGCTAGTTTAGCTTTTGGACAACGTTTCGTTAGGTAAAGAAGCCAATAGACCAAGTTAAGTTCAAAATTGCACAAAACGTGAAAAACTTGTCTATGCATAGAATTGAGCATTCCTAAGGCATCAAAATGGACCTTTATACTCTATTTAGTGTTCTTAGAAGTCTTAACTTGCTAGTTTAGCTTTTGGACAACGTTTTGCTAGGTAAAGAAGCCAATAGACCAAGTTAAGTTCAAAATGGCACGAAACATGAAAAACTTGTCTATGCATAGAGTTGAGCATTTCTAAGGCATCAAAATGGACCGTTATACTCTATTTAGTGTTCTTAGAAGTCTTAACTTGCTAGTTTAGCTTTTGGACAACGTTTCGTTAGGTAAAGAAGCCAATAGACCAAGTTAAGTTCAAAATTGCACGAAACATGGAAAACTTGCGCATGCATAGAATTGAGCATTCCTAAGGCATCAAAATAGACCGTTATACTCTTTTTAGTGTTCTTGGAAGTCTTAACTTGCTAGTTTAGCTTTTGGGCAACGTTTCGTTAGGTAAAGAAGCCAATAGACCAAGTTAAGTTCAAAATTGCACGAAACGTGAAAAACTTGTCTATGCATAGAATTGAGCATTCCTAAGGCATCAAAATAGGCCGTTATACTCTTTTTAGTGTTCTTGGAAGTCTTAACTTGCTAGTTTAGCTTTTGGACAACGTTTCGTTAGGTAAAGAAGCCAATAGACCAAGTTAAGTTCAAAATTGCACGAAACATGGAAAACTTGGGCATGCATAGAATTGAGCATTCCTAAGGCATCAAAATAGACCGTTATACTCTTTTTAGTGTTCTTGGAAGTCTTAACTTGCTAGTTTAGCTTTTGGACAACGTTTCGTTAGGTAAAGAAGCCAATAGACCAAGTTAAGTTCAAAATTGCACGAAACGTGAAAAACTTGTCTATGTATAGAATTGAGCATTCCTAAGGCATCAAAATGGACCGTTATACTCTATTTAGTGTTCTTAGAAGTCTTAACTTGCTAGTTTAGCTTTTGGACAACGTTTCGTTAGGTAAAGAAGCCAATAGACCAAGTTAAGTTCAAAATTGCACGAAACATGGAAAACTTGCGCATGCATAGAATTGAGCATTCCTAAGGCATCAAAATAGACCGTTATACTCTTTTTAGTGTTCTTGGAAGTCTTAACTTGCTAGTTTAGCTTTTGGACAACGTTTCGTTAGGTAAAGAAGCCAATAGACCAAGTTAAGTTCAAAATGGCACGAAACATGAAAAACTTGTCTATGCATAGAATTGAGCATTTCTAAGGCATCAAAATGGACCGTTATACTCTATTTAGTGTTCTTAGAAGTCTTAACTTGCTAGTTTAGCTTTTGGACAACGTTTCGTTAGGTAAAGAAGCCAATAGACCAAGTTAAGTTCAAAATTGCACGAAACATGGAAAACTTGCGCATGCATAGAATTGAGCATTCCTAAGGCATCAAAATAGACCGTTATACTCTTTTTAGTGTTCTTGGAAGTCTTAACTTGCTAGTTTAGCTTTTGGACAACGTTTCGTTAGGTAAGAAGCCAATAGACCAAGTTAAGTTCAAAATTGCACGAAACATGGAAAACTTGCGCATGCATAGAATTGAGCATTCCTAAGGCATCAAAATAGACCGTTATACTCTTTTTAGTGTTCTTGGAAGTCTTAACTTAGCTAGTTTAGCTTTTGGACAACGTTTCGTTAGGTAAAGAAGCCAATAGACCAAGTTAAGTTCAAAATTGCACGAAACGTGAAAAACTTGTCTATGCATAGAATTGAGCATTCCTAAGGCATCAAAATGGACCGTTATACTCTATTTAGTGTTCTTAGAAGTCTTAACTTGCTAGTTTAGCTTTTGGACAACGTTTCGTTAGGTAAAGAAGCCAATAGACCAAGTTAAGTTCAAAATGGCACGAAACATGAAAAACTTGTCTATGCATAGAATTGAGCATTTCTAAGGCATCAAAATGGACCGTTATACTCTATTTAGTGTTCTTAGAAGTCTTAACTTGCTAGTTTAGCTTTTGGACAACGTTTCGTTAGGTAAAGAAGCCAATAGACCAAGTTAAGTTCAAAATTGCACGAAACATGGAAAACTTGCGCATGCATAGAATTGAGCATTCCTAAGGCATCAAAATAGACCGTTATACTCTTTTTAGTGTTCTTGGAAGTCTTAACTTGCTAGTTTAGCTTTTGGACAACGTTTCGTTAGGTAAAGAAGCCAATAGACCAAGTTAAGTTCAAAATTGCACGAAAACATGGAAAACTTGCGCATGCATAGAATTGAGCATTCCTAAGGCATCAAAATAGACCAGTTATACTCTTTTTAGTGTTCTTGGAAGTCTTAACTTGCTAGTTTAGCTTTTGGACAACGTTTCGTTAGGTAAAGAAGCCAATAGACCAAGTTAAGTTCAAAATTGCACGAAACGTGAAAAACTTGTCTATGCATAGAATTGAGCATTTCTAAGGCATCAAAATGGACCGTTATACTCTTTTAGTGTTCTTAGAAGTCTTAACTTGCTAGTTTAGCTTTTGGACAACGTTTCGTTAGGTAAAGAAGCCAATAGACCAAGTTAAGTTCAAAATGGCACGAAACGTGAAAAACTTGTCTATGCATAGAATTGAGCATTTCTAAGGCATCAAAATGGACCGTTATACTCTATTTAGTGTTCTTCGAAGTCTTAACTTGCTAGTTTAGCTTTTGGACAACGTTTCGTTAGGTAAAGAAGCCAATAGACCAAGTTAAGTTCAAAATGGCACGAAACATGAAAAACTTGTCTATGCATAGAATTGAGCATTTCTAAGGCATCAAAATGGACCGTTATACTCTATTTAGTGTTCTTAGAAGTCTTAACTTGCTAGTTTAGCTTTTGGACAACGTTTCGTTAGGTAAAGAAGCCAATAGACCAAGTTAAGTTCAAAATTGCACGAAACATGGAAAACTTGCGCATGCATAGAATTGAGCATTCCTAAGGCATCAAAATAGACCGTTATACTCTTTTTAGTGTTCTTAGAAGTCTTAACTTGCTAGTTTAGCTTTTGGACAACGTTTCGTTAGGTAAAGAAGCCAATAGACCAAGTTAAGTTCAAAATGGCACGAAACATGAAAAACTTGTCTATGCATAGAATTGAGCATTTCTAAGGCATCAAAATGGACCGTTATACTCTATTTAGTGTTCTTAGAAGTCTTAACTTGCTAGTTTAGCTTTTGGACAACGTTTCGTTAGGTAAAGAAGCCAATAGACCAAGTTAAGTTCAAAATTGCACGAAACATGGAAAACTTGCGCATGCATAGAATTGAGCATTCCTAAGGCATCAAAATAGACCGTTATACTCTTTTTAGTGTTCTTGGAAGTCTTAACTTGCTAGTTTAGCTTTTGGACAACGTTTCGTTAGGTAAAGAAGCCAATAGACCAAGTTAAGTTCAAAATTGCACGAAACATTGGAAAACTTGCGCATGCATAGAATTGAGCATTCCTAAGGCATCAAAATAGACCGTTATACTCTTTTTAGTGTTCTTGGAAGTCTTAACTTGCTAGTTTAGCTTTTGGACAACGTTTCGTTAGGTAAAGAAGCCAATAGACCAAGTTAAGTTCAAAATTGCACGAAACGTGAAAAACTTGTCTATGCATAGAATTGAGCATTTCTAAGGCATCAAAATGGACCGTTATACTCTATTTAGTGTTCTTAGAAGTCTTAACTTGCTAGTTTAGCTTTTGGACAACGTTTCGTTAGGTAAAGAAGCCAATAGACCAAGTTAAGTTCAAAATTGCACGAAACATGGAAAACTTGCGCATGCATAGAATTGAGCATTCCTAAGGCATCAAAATAGACCGTTATACTCTATTTAGTGTTCTTAGAAGTCTTAACTTGCTAGTTTAGCTTTTGGACAACGTTTCGTTAGGTAAAGAAGCCAATAGACCAAGTTAAGTTCAAAATTGCACGAAACATGGAAAACTTGCGCATGCATAGAATTGAGCATTCCTAAGGCATCAAAATAGACCGTTATACTCTTTTTAGTGTTCTTAGAAGTCTTAACTTGCTAGTTTAGCTTTTGGACAACGTTTCGTTAGGTAAAGAAGCCAATAGACCAAGTTAAGTTCAAAATTGCACGAAACGTGAAAAACTTGTCTATGCATAGAATTGAGCATTCCTAAGGCATCAAAATAGGCCGTTATACTCTTTTTAGTGTTCTTGGAAGTCTTAACTTGCTAGTTTAGCTTTTGGACAACGTTTCGTTAGGTAAAGAAGCCAATAGACCAAGTTAAGTTCAAAATTGCACGAAACATGGAAAACTTGGCATGCATAGAATTGAGCATTCCTAAGGCATCAAAATAGACCGTTATACTCTTTTTAGTGTTCTTGGAAGTCTTAACTTGCTAGTTTAGCTTTTGGACAACGTTTCGTTAGGTAAAGAAGCCAATAGACCAAGTTAAGTTCAAAATTGCACGAAACGTGAAAAACTTGTCTATGTATAGAATTGAGCATTCCTAAGGCATCAAAATGGACCGTTATACTCTATTTAGTGTTCTTAGAAGTCTTAACTTGCTAGTTTAGCTTTTGGACAACGTTTCGTTAGGTAAAGAAGCCAATAGACCAAGTTAAGCTTCAAAATTGCACGAAACATGGAAAACTTGCGCATGCATAGAATTGAGCATTCCTAAGGCATCAAAATAGACCGTTATACTCTTTTTAGTGTTCTTGGAAGTCTTAACTTGCTAGTTTAGCTTTTGGACATCGTTTCGTTAGGTGAAGAAGGCAATAGACCAAGTTAAGTTCAAAATGGCACGAAACATGAAAAACTTGTCTATGCATAGAGTTGAGCATTTCTAAGGCATCAAAATGGACCGTTATACTCTATTTAGTGTTCTTAGAAGTCTTAACTTGCTAGTTTAGCTTTTGGACAACGTTTCGTTAGGTAAAGAAGCCAATAGACCAAGTTAAGCTCAAAATTGCACGAAACATGGAAAACTTGCGCATGCATAGAATTGAGCATTCCTAAGGCATCAAAATAGACCGTTATACTCTTTTTAGTGTTCTTGGAAGTCTTAACTTGCTAGTTTAGCTTTTGGACATCGTTTCGTTAGGTTAAGAAGGCAATAGACCAAGTTAAGTTCAAAATTGCACAAAACATGGAACACTTGCGCATGCATAGAATTGAGCATTCCTAAGGCATCAAAATAGACCGTTATACTCTTTTTAGTGTTCTTGGAAGTCTTAACTAGCTAGTTTAGCTTTTGGACAACGTTTCGTTAGGTAAAGAAGCCAATAGACCAAGTTAAGTTCAAAATTGCACGAAACGTGAAAAACTTGTCTATGTATAGAATTGAGCATTCCTAAGGCATCAAAATGGACCGTTATACTCTATTTAGTGTTCTTAGAAGTCTTAACTTGCTAGTTTAGCTTGTGGACAACGTTTCGTTAGGTAAAGAAGCCAATAGACCAAGTTAAGTTCAAAATGGCACGAAACATGAAAAACTTGTCTATGCATAGAATTGAGCATTTCTAAGGCATCAAAATGGACCGTTATACTCTATTTAGTGTTCTTAGAAGTCTTAACTTGCTAGTTTAGCTTTTGGACAACGTTTCGTTAGGTAAAGAAGCCAATAGACCAAGTTAAGCTCAAAATTGCACGAAACATGGAAAACTTGCGCATGCATAGAATTGAGCATTCGTAAGGCATCAAAATAGACCGTTATACTCGTTTTAGTGTTCTTGGAAGTCTTAACTTGCTAGTTTAACTTTTGGACAACGTTTCGTTAGGTAAAGAAGGCAATAGACCAAGTTAAGTTCAAAATTGCACAAAACATGGAACACTTGCGCATGCATAGAATTGAGCATTCCTAAGGCATCAAAATAGACCATTATACTCTTTTTAGTGTTCTTGGAAGTCTTAACTTGCTAGTTTAGCTTTTGGACAACGTTTCGTTAGGTAAAGAAGCCAATAGACCAAGTTAAGTTCAAAATTGCACAAAACGTGAAAAACTTGTCTATGCATAGAATTGAGCATTTCTAAGGCATCAAAATGGACCGTTATACTCTTTTTAGTGTTCTTAGAAGTCTTAACTTGCTAGTTTAGCTTTTGGACAACGTTTCGTTAGGTAAAGAAGCCAATAGACCAAGTTAAGTTCAAAATGGCACGAAACGTGAAAAACTTGTCTATGCATAGAATTGGGCATTTCTAAGGCATCAAAATGGACCGTTATACTCTATTTATTGTTCTTCGAAGTCTTAACTTGCTAGTTTAGCTTTTGGACAACGTTTCGTTAGGTAAAGAAGCCGATAGACCAAGTTAAGTTCAAAATGGCACGAAACATGAAAAACTTGTCTATGCATAGAATTGAGCATTTCTAAGGCATGAAAATGGACGTTATACTCTATTTAGTGTTCTTAGAAGTCTTAACTTGCTAGTTTAGCTTTTGGACAACGTTTCGTTAGGTAAAGAAGCCAATAAACCAAGTTAAGTTCAAAATTGCACGAAACATGGAAAACTTGCGCATGGATAGAATTCAGCATTCCTAAGGCATCAAAATAGACCGTTATACTCTTTTTAGTGTTCTTAGAAGTCTTAACTTGCTAGTTTAGCTTTTGGACAACGTTTCGTTAGGTAAAGAAGCCAATAGACCAAGTTAAGTTCAAAATGGCACGAAACATGAAAAACTTGTCTATGCATAGAATTGAGCATTTCTAAGGCATCAAAATGGACCGTTATACTCTATTTAGTGTTCTTAGAAGTCTTAACTTGCTAGTTTAGCTTTTGGACAACGTTTCGTTAGGTAAAGAAGCCAATAGACCAAGTTAAGTTCAAAATTGCACGAAACATGGAAAACTTGCGCATGCATAGAATTGAGCATTCCTAAGGCATCAAAATAGACCGTTATACTCTTTTTAGTGTTCTTGGAAGTCTTAACTTGCTAGTATAGCTTTTGGACAACGTTTCGTTAGGTAAAGAAGCCAATAGACCAAGTTAAGTTCAAAATTGCACGAAACTTGGAAAACTTGCGCATGCATAGAATTGAGCATTCCTAAGGCATCAAAATAGACCGTTATACTCTGTTTAGTGTTCTTGGAAGTCTTAACTTGCTAGTTTAGCTTTTGGACAACGTTTCGTTAGGTAAAGAAGCCAATAGACCAAGTTAAGTTCAAAATTGCACGAAACGTGAAAAACTTGTCTATGCATAGAATTGAGCATTTCTAAGGCATCAAAATGGACCGTTATACTCTATTTAGTGTTCTTAGAAGTCTTAACTTGCTAGTTTAGCTTTCGGACAACGTTTCGTTAGGTAAAGAAGCCAATAAACCAAGTTAAGTTCAAAATTGCACGAAACATGGAAAACCTGCGCATGCATAGAATTGAGCATTCCTAAGGCATCAAAATAGACCGTTATACTCTTTTTAGTGTTCTTAGAAGTCTTAACTTGCTAGTTTAGCTTTTGGACAACGTTTCGTTAGGTAAAGAAGCCAATAAACCAAGTTAAGTTCAAAATTGCACGAAACATGGAAAACTTGCGCATGCATAGAATTGAGCATTCCTAAGGCATCAAAATAGACCGTTATACTCTTTTTAGTGTTCTTAGAAGTCTTAACTTGCTAGTTTAGCTTTTGGACAACGTTTCGTTAGGTAAAGAAGCCAATAGACCAAGTTAAGTTCAAAATTGCACGAAACGTGAAAAACTTGTCTATGCATAGAATTGAGCATTTCCT
Source organism: Tripterygium wilfordii (assembly GCF_013401445.1). NCBI lineage: Eukaryota > Viridiplantae > Streptophyta > Magnoliopsida > Celastrales > Celastraceae > Tripterygium > Tripterygium wilfordii. The sequence goes on along the minus strand of NW_024056369.1, from coordinate 10,230 downwards.
AAGGCATCAAAATGGACCGTTATACTCTATTTAGTGTTCTTAGAAGTCTTAACTTGCTAGTTTAGCTTTTGGACAACGTTTCGTTAGGTAAAGAAGCCAATAGACCAAGTTAAGTTCAAAATTGCACGAAACATGGAAAACTTGTCTATGCATAGAATTGAGCATTCCTAAGGCATCAAAATAGGACCGTTATACTCTATTTAGTGTTCTTAGAAGTCTTAACTTGCTAGTTTAGCTTTTGGACAACGTTTCGTTAGGTAAAGAAGCCAATAGACCAAGTTAAGTTCAAAATTGCACGAAACATGAAAAACTTGTCTATGCATAGAATTGAGCATTCCTAAGGCATCAAAATGGACCGTTATACTCTATTTAGTGTTCTTAGAAGTCTTAACTTGCTAGTTTAGCTTTTGGACAACGTTTCGTTAGGTAAAGAAGCCAATAGACCAAGTTAAGTTCAAAATGGCACGAAACATGAAAAACTTGTCTATGCATAGAATTGAGCATTTCCTAAGGCATCAAAATGGACCGTTATACTCTATTTAGTGTTCTTAGAAGTCTTAACTTGCTAGTTTAGCTTTTGGACAACGTTTCGTTAGGTAAAGAAGCCAATAGACCAAGTTAAGTTCAAAATTGCACGAAACATGGAAAACTTGCGCATGCATAGAATTGAGCATTCCTAAGGCATCAAAATAGACCGTTATACTCTTTTAGTGTTCTTGGAAGTCTTAACTTGCTAGTTTAGCTTTTGGACAACGTTTCGTTAGGTAAAGAAGCCAATAGACCAAGTTAAGTTCAAAATTGCACGAAACAGTGAAAAACTTGTCTATGCATAGAATTGAGCATTCCTAAGGCATCAAAATAGACCGTTATACTCTTTTTAGTGTTCTTGGAAAGTCTTAACTTGCTAGTTTAGCTTTTGGACAACGTTTCGTTAGGTAAAGAAGCCAATAGACCAAGTTAAGTTCAAAATTGCACGAAACATGGAAAACTTGGCATGCATAGAATTGAGCATTCCTAAGGCATCAAAATAGACCGTTATACTCTTTTTAGTGTTCTTGGAAGTCTTAACTTGCTAGTTTAGCTTTTGGACAATCGTTTCGTTAGGTAAAGAAGGCCAATAGACCAAGTTAAGTTCAAAATTGCACGAAACATGGAAAACTTGCGCATGCATAGAATTGAGCATTCCTAAGGCATCAAAATAGACCGTTATACTCTTTTTAGTGTTCTTGGAAGTCTTAACTTAGCTAGTTTAGCTTTTGGACAACGTTTCGTTAGGTAAAGAAGCCAATAGACCAAGTTAAGTTCAAAATTGCACGAAACGTGAAAAACTTGTCTATGTATAGAATTGAGCATTCCTAAGGCATCAAAATGGACCGTTATACTCTATTTAGTGTTCTTAGAAGTCTTAACTTGCTAGTTTAGCTTGTGGACAACGTTTCGTTAGGTAAAGAAGCCAATAGACCAAGTTAAGTTCAAAATGGCACGAAACATGAAAAACTTGTCTATGCATAGAATTGAGCATTTCTAAGGCATCAAAATGGACCGTTATACTCTATTTAGTGTTCTTAGAAGTCTTAACTTGCTAGTTTAGCTTTTGGACAACGTTTCGTTAGGTAAAGAAGCCAATAGACCAAGTTAAGCTCAAAATTGCACGAAACATGGAAAACTTGCGCATGCATAGAATTGAGCATTCGTAAGGCATCAAAATAGACCGTTATACTCTTTTTAGTGTTCTTGGAAGTCTTAACTTGCTAGTTTAGCTTTTGGACAACGTTTCGTTAGGTAAAGAAGGCAATAGACCAAGTTAAGTTCAAAATTGCACAAAACATGGAACACTTGCGCATGCATAGAATTGAGCATTCCTAAGGCATCAAAATAGACCATTATACTCTTTTTAGTGTTCTTGGAAGTCTTAACTTGCTAGTTTAGCTTTTGGACAACGTTTCGTTAGGTAAAGAAGCCAATAGACCAAGCTATGTTCAAAATTGCACAAAACGTGAAAAACTTGTCTATGCATAGAATTGAGCATTTCTAAGGCATCAAAATGGACCTTTATACTCTTTTTAGTGTTTTTAGAAGTCTTAACTTGCTAGTTTAGCTTTTGGACAACGTTTCGTTAGGTAAAGAAGCCAATAGACCAAGTTAAGTTCAAAATGGCACGAAACGTGAAAAACTTGTCTATGCATAGAATTGGGCATTTCTAAGGCATCAAAATGGACGGTTATACTCTATTTATTGTTCTTCGAAGTCTTAACTTGCTAGTTTAGCTTTTGGACAACGTTTCGTTAGGTAAAGAAGCCAATAGACCAAGTTAAGTTCAAAATGGCACGAAACATGAAAAACTTGTCTATGCATAGAATTGAGCATTTCTAAGGCATCAAAATGGACGTTATACTCTATTTAGTGTTCTTAGAAGTCTTAACTTGCTAGTTTAGCTTTTGGACAACGTTTCGTTAGGTAAAGAAGCCAATAGACCAAGTTAAGTTCAAAATTGCACGAAACATGGAAAACTTGCGCATGCATAGAATTGAGCATTCCTAAGGCATCAAAATAGACCGTTATACTCTTTTTAGTGTTCTTAGAAGTCTTAACTTGCTAGTTTAGCTTTTGGACAACATTTCGTTAGGTAAAGAAGCCAATAGACCAAGTTAAGTTCAAAATGGCACGAAACATTAAAAACTTGTCTACTGCATAGAATTGAGCATTTCCTAAGGCATCAAAATGGACCGTTATACTCTATTTAGTGTTCTTAGAAGTCTTAACTTGCTAGTTTAGCTTTTGGACAACGTTTCGTTAGGTAAAGAAGCCAATAGACCAAGTTAAGTTCAAAATTGCACGAAACATGGAAAACTTGCGCATGCATAGAATTGAGCATTCCTAAGGCATCAAAATAGACCGTTATACTCTTTTTAGTGTTCTTGGAAGTCTTAACTTGCTAGTTTAGCTTTTGGACAACGTTTCGTTAGGTAAAGAAGCCAATAGACCAAGTTAAGTTCAAAATTGCACGAAACATTGGAAAACTTGCGCATGCATAGAATTGAGCATTCCTAAGGCATCAAAATAGACCGTTATACTCTTTTTAGTGTTCTTGGAAGTCTTAACTTGCTAGTTTAGCTTTTGGACAACGTTTCGTTAGGTAAAGAAGCCAATAGACCAAGTTAAGTTCAAAATTGCACGAAACGTGAAAAACTTGTCTATGCATAGAATTGAGCATTTCTAAGGCATCAAAATGGACCGTTATACTCTATTTAGTGTTCTTAGAAGTCTTAACTTGCTAGTTTAGCTTTTGGACAACGTTTCGTTAGGTAAAGAAGCCAATAGACCAAGTTAAGTTCAAAATTGCACGAAACATGGAAAACCTGCGCATGCATAGAATTGAGCATTCCTAAGGCATCAAAATAGACCGTTATACTCTTTTTAGTGTTCTTAGAAGTCTTAACTTGCTAGTTTAGCTTTTGGACAACGTTTCGTTAGGTAAAGAAGCCAATAAACCAAGTTAAGTTCAAAATTGCACGAAACATGGAAAACTTGCGCATGCATAGAATTGAGCATTCCTAAGGCATCAAAATAGACCGTTATACTCTTTTTAGTGTTCTTAGAAGTCTTAACTTGCTAGTTTAGCTTTTGGACAACGTTTCGTTAGGTAAAGAAGCCAATAGACCAAGTTAAGTTCAAAATGGCACGAAACATGAAAAACTTGTCTATGCATAGAATTGAGCATTTCTAAGGCATCAAAATGGACCGTTACACTCTATTTAGTGTTCTTAGAAGTCTTAACTTGCTAGTTTAGCTTTTGGACAACGTTTCGTTAGGTAAAGAAGGCAATAGACCAAGTTAAGTTCAAAATTGCACGAAACATGGAAAACTTGCGCATGCATAGAATTGAGCATTCCTAAGGCATCAAAATAGACCGTTATACTCTTTTTAGTGTTCTTGGAAGTCTTAACTTGCTAGTTTAGCTTTTGGACAACGTTTCGTTTGGTAAAGAAGCCAATAGACCAAGTTAAGTTCAAAATTGCACGAAAACAGTGAAAAACTTGTCTATGCATAGAATTGAGCATTCCTAAGGCATCAAAATGGACCGTTATACTCTATTTAGTGTTCTTGGAAGTCTTAACTTGCTAGTTTAGCTTTTGGACAACGTTTCGTTAGGTAAAGAAGCCAATAGACCAAGTTAAGTTCAAAATGGCACGAAACATGAAAAACTTGTCTATGCATAGAATTGAGCATTCCTAAGGCATCAAAATGGACCGTTATACTCTATTTAGTGTTCTTAGAAGTCTTAACTTGCTAGTTTAGCTTTTGGACAACGTTTCGTTAGGTAAAGAAGCCAATAGACCAAGTTAAGTTCAAAATTGCACGAAACATGGAAAACTTGCGCATGCATAGAATTGAGCATTCCTAAGGCATCAAAATAGACCGTTATACTCTTTTTAGTGTTCTTGGAAGTCTTAACTTGCTAGTTTAGCTTTTGGACAACGGTTCGTTACGTAAAGAAGCCAATAGACCAAGTTAAGTTCAAAATTGCACGAAACGTGAAAAACTTGTCTATGCATAGAATTGAGCATTCCTAAGGCATGAAAATAGACCGTTATACTCTTTTTAGTGTTCTTGGAAGTCTTAACTTGCTAGTTTAGCTTTTGGACAACGTTTCGTTAGGTAAAGAAGCCAATAGACCAAGTTAAGTTCAAAATTGCACGAAACATGGAAAACTTGGCTATGCCATAGAATTGAGCATTCCTAAGGCATCAAAATAGACCGTTATACTCTTTTTAGTGTTCTTGGAAGTCTTAACTTGCTAGTTTAGCTTTTGGACAACGTTTCGTTAGGTAAAGAAGCCAATAGACCAAGTTAAGTTCAAAATTGCACGAAACGTGAAAAACTTGTCTATGCATAGAATTGAGCATTCCTAAGGCATCAAAATGGACCGTTATACTCTATTTAGTGTTCTTAGAAGTCTTAACTTGCTAGTTTAGCTTTTGGACAACGTTTCGTTAGGTAAAGAAGCCAATAGACCAAGTTAAGTTCAAAATGGCACGAAACGTGAAAAACTTGTCTATGCATAGAATTGAGCATTTCTAAGGCATCAAAATGGACCGTTATACTCTATTTACTGTTCTTAGAAGTCTTAACTTGCTAGTTTAGCTTTTGGACAACGTTTCGTTAGGTAAAGAAGCCAATAGACCAAGTTAAGTTCAAAATTGCACGAAACATGGAAAACTTGCGCATGCATAGAATTGAGCATTCCTAAGGCATCAAAATAGACCGTTATACTCTTTTTAGTGTTCTTGGAAGTCTTAACTTGCTAGTTTAGCTTTTGGACAACGTTTCGTTGGGTAAAGTAGCCAATCGACCAAGTTAAGTTCAAAATTGCACGAAACATGGAAAACTTGCGCATGCATAGAATTGAGCATTCCTAAGGCATCAAAATAGACCGTTATACTCTTTTTAGTGTTCTTGGAAGTCTTAACTTGCTAGTTTAGCTTTTGGACAACGTTTCGTTAGGTAAAGAAGCCAATAGACCAAGTTAAGTTCAAAATTGCACGAAACAGTGAAAAACTTGTCTATGCATAGAATTGAGCATTTCTAAGGCATCAAAATGGACCGTTATACTCTTTTTAGTGTTCTTAGAAGTCTTAACTTGCTAGTTTAGCTTTTGGACAACGTTTCGTTAGGTAAAGAAGCCAATAGACCAAGTTAAGTTCAAAATGGCACGAAACATGAAAAACTTGTCTATGCATAGAATTGAGCATTTCCAAGGCATCAAAATGGACCGTTATACTCTATTTAGTGTTCTTAGAAGTCTTAACTTGCTAGTTTAGCTTTTGGACAACGTTTCGTTAGGTAAAGAAGCCAATAGACCAAGTTAAGTTCAAAATGGCACGAAACATGAAAAACTTGTCTATGCATAGAATTGAGCATTTCTAAGGCATCAAAATGGACCGTTATACTCTATTTAGTGTTCTTAGAAGTCTTAACTTGCTAGTTTAGCTTTTGGACAACGTTTCGTTAGGTAAAGAAGCCAATAGACCAAGTTAAGTTCAAAATTGCACGAAACATGGAAAACTTGCTCTATGCATAGAATTGAGCATTCCTAAGGCATCAAAATAGACCGTTATACTCTATTTTAGTGTTCTTAGAAGTCTTAACTTGCTAGTTTAGCTTTTGGACAACAGTTTCGTTAGGTAAAGAAGCCAATAGACCAAGTTAAGTTCAAAATGGCACGAAACATGAAAAACTTGTCTATGCATAGAATTGAGCATTTCTAAGGCATCAAAATGGACCGTTATACTCTATTTAGTGTTCTTAGAAGTCTTAACTTGCTAGTTTAGCTTTTGGACAACGTTTCGTTAGGTAAAGAAGCCAATAGACCAAGTTAAGTTCAAAATTGCACGAAACATGGAAAACTTGCGCATGCATAGAATTGAGCATTCCTAAGGCATCAAAATAGACCGTTATACTCTTTTTAGTGTTCTTGGAAGTCTTAACTTGCTAGTTTAGCTTTTGGACAACGTTTCGTTAGGTAAAGAAGCCAATAGACCAAGTTAAGTTCAAAATTGCACGAAACTTGGAAAACTTGCGCATGCATAGAATTGAGCATTCCTAAGGCATCAAAATAGACCGTTATACTCTGTTTAGTGTTCTTGGAAGTCTTAACTTGCTAGTTTAGCTTTTGGACAACGTTTCGTTAGGTAAAGAAGCCAATAGACCAAGTTAAGTTCAAAATTGCACGAAACGTGAAAAACTTGTCTATGCATAGAATTGAGCATTTCTAAGGCATCAAAATGGACCGTTTTACTCTATTTAGTGTTCTTAGAAGTCTTAACTTGCTAGTTTAGCTTTCGGACAACGTTTCGTTAGGTAAAGAAGCCAATAAACCAAGTTAAGTTCAAAATTGCACGAAACATGGAAAACCTGCGCATGCATAGAATTGAGCATTCCTAAGGCATCAAAATAGGACCGTTATACTCTTTTAGTGTTCTTAGAAGTCTTAACTTGCTAGTTTAGCTTTCGGACAACGTTTCGTTAGGTAAAGAAGCCAATAAACCAAGTTAAGTTCAAAATTGCACGAAACATGGAAAACCTGCGCATGCATAGAATTGAGCATTCCTAAGGCATCAAAATAGACCGTTATACTCTTTTTAGTGTTCTTAGAAGTCTTAACTTGCTAGTTTATCTTTTGGACAACGTTTCGTTAGGTAAAGAAGCCAATAAACCAAGTTAAGTTCAAAATTGCACGAAACATGAAAAACTTGTCTATGCATAGAATTGAGCATTTCCTAAGGCATCAAAATGGACCGTTATACTCTATTTAGTGTTCTTAGAAGTCTTAACTTGCTAGTTTAGCTTTTGGACAACGTTTCGTTAGGTAAAGAAGCCAATAGACCAAGTTAAGTTCAAAATTGCACAAAACATGGAAAACTTGTCTATGCATAGAATTGAGCATTCCTAAGGCATCAAAATGGACCGTTATACTCTTTTTAGTGTTCTTAGAAGTCTTAACTTGCTAGTTTAGCTTTTGGACAACGTTTCGTTAGGTAAAGAAGCCAATAGACCAAGTTAAGTTCAAAATTGCACAAAACGTGAAAAACTTGTCTATGCATAGAATTGAGCATTCCTAAGGCATCAAAATGGACCGTTATACTCTATTTAGTGTTCTTAGAAGTCTTAACTTGCTAGTTTAGCCTTTGGACAACGTTTTGCTAGGCAAAGAAGCCAATAGACCAAGTTAAGTTCAAAATGGCACGAAACATGAAAAACTTGTCTATGCATAGAGTTGAGCATTTCTAAGGCATCAAAATGGACCGTTATACTCTATTTAGTGTTCTTAGAAGTCTTAACTTGCTAGTTTAGCTTTTGGACAACGTTTCGTTAGGTAAAGAAGCCAATAGACCAAGTTAAGTTCAAAATTGCACGAAACATGGAAAACTTGCGCATGCATAGAATTGAGCATTCCTAAGGCATCAAAATAGACCGTTATACTCTTTTTAGTGTTCTTGGAAGTCTTAACTTGCTAGTTTAGCTTTTGGGCAACGTTTCGTTAGGTAAAGAAGCCAATAGACCAAGTTAAGTTCAAAATTGCACGAAACGTGAAAAACTTGTCTATGCATAGAATTGAGCATTCCTAAGGCATCAAAATAGACCGTTATACTCTTTTTAGTGTTCTTGGAAGTCTTAACTTGCTAGTTTAGCTTCTGGACAACGTTTCGTTAGGTAAAGAAGCCAATAGACCAAGTTAAGTTCAAAATTGCACGAAACATGGAAAACTTGGGCATGCATAGAATTGAGCATTCCTAAGGCATCAAAATAGACCGTTATACTCTTTTTAGTGTTCTTGGAAGTCTTAACTTGCTAGTTTAGCTTTTGGACAACGTTTCGTTAGGTAAAGAAGCCAATAGACCAAGTTAAGTTCAAAATTGCACGAAACGTGAAAAACTTGTCTATGTATAGAATTGAGCATTCCTAAGGCATCAAAATGGACCGTTATACTCTATTTAGTGTTCTTAGAAGTCTTAACTTTCTAGTTTAGCTTATGGACAACGTTTCATTAGGTAAAGAAGCCAATAGACCAAGTTAAGTTCAAAATGGCACGAAACAAGAAAAACTTGTCTATGCATAGAATTGAGCATTTCTAAGCCATCAAAATGGACTGTTATACTCTATTTAGTGTTCTTAGAAGTCTTAACTTGCTAGTTTAGCTTTTGGACAACGTTTCGTTAGGTAAAGAAGCCAATAGACCAAGTTAAGCTCAAAATTGCACGAAACATGGAAAACTTGCGCATGCATAGAATTGAGCATTCCTAAGGCATCAAAATAGACCGTTATACTCTTTTTAGTGTTCTTGGAAGTCTTAACTTGCTAGTTTAGCTTTTGGACATCGTTTCGTTAGGTGAAGAAGGCAATAGACCAAGTTAAGTTCAAAATTGCACAAAACATGGAACACTTGCGCATGCATAGAATTGAGCATTCCTAAGGCATCAAAATAGACCGTTATACTCTTTTTAGTGTTCTTGGAAGTCTTAACTAGCTAGTTTAGCTTTTGGACAACGTTTCGTTAGGTAAAGAAGCCAATAGACCAAGTTAAGTTCAAAATTGCACGAAAACGTGAAAAACTTGTCTATGCATAGAATTGAGCATTCCTAAGGCATCAAAATGGACCGTTATACTCTATTTAGTGTTCTTAGAAGTCTTAACTTGCTAGTTTAGCTTTTGGGACAACGTTTCGTTAGGTAAAGAAGCCAATAGACCAAGTTAAGTTCAAAATGCACGAAACATGAAAAACTTGTCTATGCATAGAATTGAGCATTTCTAAGGCATCAAAATGGACCGTTATACTCTATTTAGTGTTCTTAGAAGTCTTAACTTGCTAGTTTAGCTTTTGGACAACGTTTCGTTAGGTAAAGAAGCCAATAGACCAAGTTAAGTTCAAAATGGCACGAAACATGGAAAAACTTGCGCTATGCATAGAATTGAGCATTCTAAGGCATCAAAATAGGACCGTTATACTCTATTTAGTGTTCTTAGAAGTCTTAACTTGCTAGTTTAGCTTTTGGACAACGTTTCGTTAGGTAAAGAAGCCAATAGACCAAGTTAAGTTCAAAATTGCACGAAACAGTGGAACACTGCGCATGCATAGAATTGAGCATTCCTAAGGCATCAAATAGACCGTTATACTCTTTTTAGTGTTCTTGGAAGTCTTAACTTGCTAGTTTAGCTTTTTGGACAACGTTCGTTAGGTAAGAAGCCAATAGACCAAGTTAAGTTCAAAATTGCACGAAACGTGAAAAAACTTGTCTATGCATAGAATTGAGCATTCCTAAGGCATCAAAATGGACCGTTATACTCTTTTAGTGTTCTTAGAAGTCTTAAACTTGCTAGTTTAGCTTTTTGGACAACGTTTCGTTAGGTAAAGAAGCCAATAGACCAAGTTAAGTTCAAAATTGCACGAAACAGTGAAAACTTGGTCTATGCATAGAATTGAGCATTCCTAAGGCATCAAAATGACCGTTATACTCTATTTTAGTGTCTAGAAGTTCCTTAACTTGCTAGTTAGCCTTGTGACAACGTTTCGCTAGGGTAAAGAACTCAATAGACCAAGTTAAGTTCAAAATGCACGAAACATGAAAAACCTTGTCTATGCATAGAATTGAGCATTCTAAGGCATCAAAATGGACCGTTATACTCTATTTAGTGTTCTTAGAAGTCTTAACTTGCTAGTTTAGCTTTTGG